>NW_006160024.1:2864001-2893204 GCF_000334495.1 Tupaia belangeri chinensis
ATGCCCCAAAGCGAAAACCTCTCAAAAAAAAAAAAAAAGAAAGAGTGGATATTGGAGAAAGGGAGCAAATAGGTCTGGGCTGGTTTGGGGGTCAAAGCATCTGAATGTGTATGAGTGTGTGTATATATATATTTTTATATATATATATATATACACGCACACACACATATGTATTGGCAAGGGGAACTTACATCCATGGCCCCAAAAGAGATACTCAAGAATCAGCTCTTTTTCTAGCAATATTAGTCACTTATCTTTTAGTGATTGACATTTTTGACTACCAACAAAACCCCCAAGTTTAACTTGGTCATTAAGTTGTTTTTCTCATGATCACCTTTATCAAGTCAAATAATTCTAAATACAGATAATAAGAAAAGAATTGAATGCCTTGATATTGTAAAATGCAGAGTTCTGGGTACCTTTTCAGGAGCCCATACATATATTGCTGAACAAATGATAGGGCCCTCGTATGTGGTTACTTGGTGAGGTTGGGCGGAGCTACTTCTTGGCTGGCATTGGAGTCACCACTTACATTGTGGGGTGGCCATGATGGTTTTGGAGCTGTCTGTGATGAAGACAAGGTAAATCAGATGGTGATGAGGAAACTGTCAGCAGCTGGTCCTGCGAGGGAAGAGAAGAAAAACTGGTTGTACACTTCTTTACGTAGAGAGAGATGTATCATTACGCCCTGTCTCAGATGCATATTTGAGAGTAAGGATGGGGAGAATATATTTTGAAGCCAGCAAATTCCAAATAAATCTCTCTTCTCTATTATGGCTGGTGTAGTCCTGGTTCTCCAGTCTCAGATGGTATTGGAATATTGTTTTCCATCATATCTAGAATTTTAGAAATTTGAAGAGGATCACCACAGATACCTTCTAGTACTCTGAATCTCAGGGTTTTGAGGAAGGAGGTTAGTGGTAAGTCACCACTTTTCCCAACTTCAAGATGAGCATCTCTAATTAACTGCCTGTCTGACTCCCATCACTCTTTTTTTTTTTTTTTGGAGAGGTTTTCGCTATAGGGTGCGTGCGCTTGCCAGACAGAGAAAGACAGAGAGACAGAAAGTGAGAAATCACCTCCTGGGGGGGATGGCCACGCCACAGTCCCTTCTCCTCCATTCTCCTCTCGGGATCTTGGGCATTCACGCACACGCGCCTGGCATGAGTTTTAAGCCACCGGGTCCGGGGCACGAACCGCGGTCGACTACATGGGAGTGCAGCGACATAGCCATTATGCTAACTGCTGGTCCTACTCCCATCACTCTTTATCCCTCATCAAAAGAGGCATCTTTGTGAAGAAACCTGTACATGGCGCAATGATGTATTTTTCCAATCTGGGGATGGCTGCCTCTGGACTGCTGGTTAGGATACCAGAATTTCCCCCAAGAAGATCATGAGACTCAGTTGTTCACAATGCTACCTGCCTTTAGAATTTCAGTGCCTGATTCAATAGTTATTTCTAAACAAGGAAAAATCACCATCAGTCACCTTTATAAATAGCCCCAGCCCCCCCCCCAATTGCCAGTACTTAAAGACACAACCTCAAGACACCTCCTCTTTAGATGCAGTGGTGGTATGAGGCTCTCCATACATAGCTTCTCAGCAGCAGAAGTTACCTTTGGAGATGAGCTTGTCCTTGAGTTCAAAGTTAAGGCAATAATTACATCCAAGGGCTCTGGGATTCTGGTCCAGAACTTTTGAACATTTTAATAAGCAAGGAAGGGTTATATCTTGTGGTTGTGGGTGTGTCCACTCTGGCAGAAAGTTGGCTGGCCTGACACAGAGGTTCAGTATGACTAATCTGGGCACCTTGAGAAACAAGTGAAAGAAAATACCCGGAAACGACAGTAAGGAAATGCAGGTGAGACTACATGCTGAATTAAGAAGAAAATATCTTTTCTGGATTGGTTTGGGGATAGAATTGTGCCTCTCTTCACTCAATGAACTGCATGAGTTTATAGCCCCATTCTTAAGTGATCCTGAGCAAATCACACATTCATAGTGTACAAAAATTGAGAGTTTATTTATTTTTTGGATACAATTGTAAGAGCTTTACTCATATAATTTTACAAATCTTATATATATATATATTGCTATAGGAAGCATGTACATGCCAGAAAAAGAGAGAGAGACAGTAGAAGAGAAAATGAGATATCATTCCTCAGTGGGGATGGTCACACAGAAATCCCTTCTCTTGAGATTTGGGCATGCACATTAATACACCCAGTGTGAGTGTCAAGCTGCCAGGTCCAGACTCGAACTATGGTCTGCCATGTGGGAGTTCAGTGTCTTAACTAGCAGGGCATCTGCAGGCATACACAACAATTCTTTAAGGGCTGTTAAACTTTATCATAGATTTAAGAAAACAAGGCCCCAGGAAGTGAAAAATCTTACCCATGGTCACACCATTAGGAAGAAATCAACCAGGTCTCTGCTGTGGACCACTATGATATGTGCTTCCTCTGGATTATTGTCCCCTGCACGCTGTGTAAGCTGAAACATGTGTGTAGTTGTGGACATTGAATGTGTCCAGGAGAGGAGACTCACATAGCAGGAGAGACTTTGGAGATCTTGTGGCTTCTTAAATTGAATTAGGAATCAGACTCAGCTCCACATGGTAATGAAATGAAATTGTCACTCCTGAAACCTAGTATTGGGTTGTCAGAAAAGTTGTGATGCATTTTTTTTTCGCATGGAAAAGTGTAGAAAAATATGGTCAGGATATTTTTGGTGACTCAATATTTTGGTTGGTCTTACATTTTAAAACTCCCCACTCACTCTATGCCAAGATTTACTTTCATACAATTCTTAAAAGCTTTTGTTTTCACTCTCTGAAATCCATCATGAGCTCTCCTATCCAGAGGATTGCAACATACTCTAAACTCCTTAGAGTTAAATGTCCTCCCAGCAGGGACCATGATCAAACACATCAATATGGTCCTATCACTTGTCTGTTAATAATCCTGTAATGGAGTCTAGCAGATGGGGTAATAGTAACATTGCTGTACTAACACATAGTTGACTATGGTTTGAGTTCTGAACCTGGGAGCTTAAAACTCACACTGCATGTGTGCCCAAAATCCTGAAAGGAAAATGGAGGAGAAGGGATTGTGGCATAGCCATCCCTCCCCACCCCCTGGAGGATGATTTCTCACTTTCTGGTGAGAGTACACACCATATAGCAAAAATCTCTCTCTAAAACAAAAGCAAATGAGCAAACAAAATAACCCTGTAATGGCTTCAATTTATGCCCAGAATAGTATCCAAAGCTCTCACCATGGCCCTATAGGCCCAGGTGATATGTCCCTCTGGTCTTCCCATCATGCCTTCTTTCCTTCCCATCTGATTCCTTTGCTCTAGCTCCACTGGGGCCCTACTAATTCTCTTACCTGTAAGTGCATCCATACTGGGACTCTCCTGGCCTCTGCAGGAATGGGCCTCCCCAGTTCATCATGTGGGTACTCCCTCACTTCTTCCATGCATTTGTGGAAGACCCAACCTCTAAATGAGATACTCTCAGAGTGCCGTATCTATGTAACAACCTCTTATTTATGCTTTAGACCTTCATTCTGCTAGATTATTTTTTTCATATATTTGTGTCAATTGCTGAGGATATCTTTATTGACTTCGCTATGAGAATGGGAGCTCCATGGGGTGTTATGACATTAGAGAACTGTGCCTTCAATATCTGGAACTGCGCCTTGGGAACCAGCAGTTAGTGTAATGGCTATGTCGCTGGACTCCCACGTAGTCGACCACGGTTTGAGTCCCGGACCCGGTGGCTTAAAACTCAAGCTGGGCACGTGTGCGTGCATGCCCAAGATCCCTAGAGGAGAATGGAGGAGAAGGGATTGCGGCATGACCATCCCCCCGGGGGGTGATTTCTCTCTTTCTGTCTCTGTGTCTCTCTCTGTCTGTCTGGCGAACGCATGCTCCCTATAGCAAAAACCTCTCCAAAATATATATATATATATATATTCATATATTATATTCATATATATATTCATATATTCATATTATATATTATAAATTCATGAGAATTTATAAACATTTACTAAGTAAATGAATGAATGGAGCATGCCATGAAGAAGAGGGAGCCTGGGAAGAGAGAAAGAAGTGGGCTTCTTTGTAGGAAAAGCATCATTTGTAGGGACAGGCAAATTCCTCCTCACCTCATGGAGAAGGGCAAAGGATACTCTCCTGTCTCAAATCCAGGATGGAACATCCCAAGAGAGTCATTCAAACTGGCAGAGAGATTGGGAGCTTTTTCTAAACTGGATGGCTATGGTATCTAAATACCCATAGGCTAACACTTACTCACTGGCCAGGGCAGATTACAATGAAAGAGTTCTAGGGAGACTGACATGAGTACACCAAAGTGGGGCCCCTATTCTAGAGACTGATGAATATGGAGGACTCTAGCATTCTCTGAATCAGTAGAGTGTAGAGAGACTGGGATCACATTCCTGGAAGAAGTAGGCAGTAACTCCCATCCTGACTGAGAACTTTGAGATGATTAAGAGTGTAGAAAGACTGAGGCTTCTTACTCCATACTCTAGCTCTTCTTACTCTAGAGGTTGGCAGAAGTGTTCTCCCAAAGATCAAAATGGCAAGTAATAAAATGTCCAACCTTAAAAATAATTTAAGCTTGAGAACTATTCAGTTCCATCTGGAAATGTTTAATGACAAGTAGAGGCAGGGTGACACTGATGGCCACACTCTGAAAAACTGTAAGTACCACTTACTGAAGCAGATGAAAATGGCGCCTACCAGAGGATGCGGAAACACCTCCCTCTACATTCCCATAAGTGTAAGTGCCATAAGAAGAACTCTATCTTTCCTACCCTTGCTTTTATTTCCAACATACCAGCACTAGGCCTAGTAAATGAGAAAAGTAAATAGGATCCCACCCATGCCTCCCCACCGTTCTGAAAGCTCTTGTTATGAAAAGGTAATAATAAAATTATGCCACCTTGACTGGAAGGTTGTTACAGGACCTGGTAGTTAGGAAAGTGAGTCACTATAGCAAAATCTAAAATTGAATTACAAAAGAAGAAAAGCAAAGCAAAAAAAAAGAGTAAAGAACAGAAATATTTTCATGTTTTTATTTATATGACCTGATGTCCCTTTACAAATGAATTAGAAAGAGGTATAGACCAAGGGCCGTGAAAAACACATCACTGGATTGGAGTTCTACCAGGAAGGTGATGTCTAGTAGATTATCTTTTGCAAAAACAGACTACCACAGACTAGGCAATTTATAAAGAAAAAAAATTTACCTCAGAATCTTAGCAGCTGAGAAGGGTAATATCAATGATGCCTGTATTTTTTACAGAGTTATCCCATGGAAGAAGTGAGAAGGGACAATAGAGCAAACTCATGGATGAGAGAGAGTGGAAGGGGCTTAACTCATCTTTTTGATCAGGAACCCACTTGATAAAAACTATCGTACTCCTGCAACACGTACTTTGGTTCATGTGTGAGGGGAAAGTCCCATGACTTAATCACTTTTTAAAGGTCCTACCTCTCAACACTGTTGTATTGGATGTCAATTAACCAACAAGTGAATTTTGGGGGACATCTACTAACTATAGTGAAAGGCGTTGAGTCCCTGGAATGAATATCATACCTCTGGTATAGAGAATGTCTTTCCCAACTGGATCTGGGATTGGGTTTAAAGAAAGGAAGTGGTTGCCTCAGGAAAGGGGAAAGTTGAGAGACAAGACATGGACAATACTGTTTTTGTAATTTTGAATTTTTCAATTCGGACATTTTAGAACATGTATTATTTTGATAAAACATTAAAATAGTATAATTCTGTGTCCCAATTTCATCTAAAAACATTATTCTTTTTTCACTGATGCAGGGGCTGAGTTTTTATGAAGGAGGCGACATAGGAAATCCAGGAGAGTTTAGTCAAACCAGAAGTCATGGCATCTTTACTTTCTTCTTCTTTCTCTCTCTCTCTCTTTTTTTTTTTTTTTTGAAGAGGTTTTTGATACAGGGGGTGTGTACTTGCCAGAAAGACAGAGAGAGACAGAGAGACAGAAAGCGAAAAATCACACCCCTGGGGGGGATGGCCACACCACAATCCCTTCTCCTCCATTCTCCTCTCAGGATCTTGGGCACCCAGCATGAGTTTAAGCGACCTGGTCCAGGACTCGAACCACAGTCAACTACATGGGAGTCCAGCAACATAGCTAATATAACATCTGCTGGTCTCACTTTCTATTTTTAAAGAGAAAAAAATATTTTATTTATACAGTTGAGTGCTTCTAACCCTTGATATCAATCTCATTTTTCAAGCCCAGATTGAAGAGTCTGCCTCAGTCTCTGTCCTTCCCAGTAACAAAGTCTGTGATGAAAACAGAATCTTCTTCCTCCTGAGTCCAGGAAGACCATATTTCTGTGGACACCCAAATAGCTCAATTCATGAATACGTCACAATCAGGCAAAGTGAGCACTTGATTCTGCCCAGAGTGTGTCATACAGATTCGTCAAAGCTGAACACCTAGACAATGTTTCTTTCCTGGTTTAGAGTAGGTTGGACATTGTTAGAGGCTAAGCTATGGTGATTCAGCCAGTCAAAAGAGACTATATCAGGCCAGACAAAATCTAGGGCTGCACTGCCCTGGTCAATTGCTGAGTATGCCTGCATTCCACGTGCAGGGAATTTGCCCTTCCCTGTTTTTCCAGCCTGGAGAAATGTAAGAGAGTTACAGTAACTGTACTGACATAATTGCTAAGACTAATTCTGAATCTATAGAGTTGGGGAAAATCCCTAGATCCAACTCCTCCCTATGACTCTTAGGCATGTTTAGAAATACTTGAGAATCAAAGGATATCTTATTCTATCCTTTTCTATGTTGTGCATGAGTATTTGTGTGGATCTCTGACCACAGATGGAAGAACCTATGGTTCTCAATACCCATGAAGCTCTGTGTTCATCATATTCATGTGGTTTTCTGTTATGGGCCTTATGGATGTAGGCAGCATCAAGCCATCCCACTGTTTCTTTTTTTCATTATTCATTTTATTTTTTATATTACATTTAGTCACATATATCTTTATAGTGTATAACATTTCTTTTTCCAGCACAATTACCATGCATATTGGTCAAGACAAAGACATTATACACATCATCAGCAGCAACCTACTGTTTCTAAGAATCCCCTGACACTCCTTTGTGGATTCTCTGCAACAGAGCAGAGAAATTTTGTTTTTTACATTCTTGATAACATTATATGAATGATAGGATTCTTCCATGCCCCGTGGTTTTCTTTTTATGTTTTGTCTAGTTTTGAACACATTAAAACACCTTGAAGAAGTTTGGTCTTAATAATCATCAAATTTTGTGCATTTGAGGTCATTTCTTGTCAAAATTAAATACATTTTTTAATGTTTTGATTTGACTTTATGTTAGGTCAACTAAAAAAACAGATACTGGATAACACGAAATTTTCATGGATAATTTGTGTCTTTAAGTCCATTTTAATTTATGCATTTCGATCAGAGTTGCATTGCAATGAAGGATGTCTCTGAACATTTCCCTCCTCAGGAGAATGAATAACAGAAGTTTTTGATGAACTTTTGATGTTCACATTTGGCATCTGGTAGTATTGTTCCTCTTTAGGTTAAATGATAGCTTTAGAGGCCCTTCCTTTGGAATTTACAGAACTTTAAATGGGGTTGAGATACTCTCAGGGGAAAGATTATATTGTTAACCTGGACCAGAGACAGTGTGGAATCTTGGTTTTTCAATTCCTACACAGAGAAGATGCTTTTCTTGCAACTTGGTGGTAAAGGGGAGGCTTCTGAGAAAATGCCCATTGAACAGACCCCCAATCCCATTTGCAGAGGGCCCCCATTGCTGGGTGAGTCCTGGGCTTTACCAAATGTCCCAATGAAGTATCACCTTGCCTCAGTTAGGATGGTAGTTATCAAAAAACTAAGGAATAACAAGTCTCTCGAAGGGGTGGAGAGGGAGGCATTCTCATGCACTATTCATGTCAATGTAAATTATATAGCCATGACAGAAAGTAGTATTGAGATTTCTCAAAAAACTAAATACAAACTATCTATGATCCAATAGTTTCATAGCCAGGTATATATTCAAAGAAAGGAAATCAATATTTTGAGGTGATACCTACAAACCCAAGTTACCGAATTTTTTTTTTTTCTTGAGGGCACAAGCAATCACCAGAGACAGAGAGACAGAAAGAAAAAGAAGGAGAGGAGAAAATAGTCCCTATGCAGATGGTCATACTACATCCCTGTGTCTCTATCTCTCCTTTTTTGGGGGGGATTTTAGATGCAGAAATACATGCCCAGTGTTATTTCTTAAGATGCTGGATTTGGGACTCATGGCTTCATGGCTGGCCATGTGGGATCCAGCTGCCTTAATCACCAAGCCTCAGAGGTAGCCCTGACCTCCCATGTTTATTGCAACACTACTTATAGTAGCTAATATATAGAATCAACCTGCATGTCCATCAATTGACAGGTGGATAAAATAATGTAGTATATATACTAATGGAATACTATTCAGCCATAAAAGGACAAGATTTTGTCATTTGCAACAATGTGGGCAAACATGGGGAAAATAATCTAGTGGAATAAGCCAGATGCTGAAAGAGATACTGTATGTTCCCACTCATTAGTGCCGGGGTCCAGCCTCTGCGGGGGTGGGTTGACTCTACGGAGGCAGCGCAGGTGAACAGAAGACAAAGGCCTCGGTGCCTTTTCATGCACGTACTATGCCGGTAACCCCTCAAAGATCACTCTCTGAGGAGTGACCACTGCTAGGAATCATCGTGTGTTTTTATTGAAAATGTGATACATGCAAGTAAATGGGAGAGGGGCTATGTGTTTCAATTATCAGCCCATAAAGTTTTTAACAATAAGGTACAAAAGTTCCATTCAGGATTGGATTAAAGGTGGGTCTAGTGTAGTTTCGCAATTGTTCCTTTGATGTAGGTGGGTCTCCATGGAATGCAGTTTCGGGAAAGTGGCTTCATCAAGCAGAGATGATTATTAGCTGATGCGGCACAGCAGCCATCTTGTGATTACCGGGAATGGTGCTGAGAAAAAAAAATCTCAAGCATGGATATTAGTTTTTATGGATCTTAATAAAGAATGGAACTTATATAATTGTATAGGGATCTAAAACTTAATTCAAGGAACCCTAATATATCTTAAAGGGGTAAAACTTACTGTTTGCTAGGTAAGGGCGGGGACAGCCTTTTCAACTGGCGGTAAAGTGACTAAGGAGTTAATGAGGAACTTTTAAGATGAGTATGTGGCATTCTATTGTGCCTGTGGCTCCACTGTTATGTATCTTGTTGGAACATTAGCCATAGTGGGGCAGGAGTGCCCTGGGCCTTCCAAAGGTCAGGAAGATTGCTGCCTAGATGTGACTTTATCACATCCTCCATTGTGACCGCTGGAGTGAAGCATTGTAATTGACAGTAGGTGGTCAGAGCAAAGGGGAGTGGTCGGGGGACTTCCCGGAAGATTTTATCGTATACTCAGGATGTATAAGAGAGCTATGTAATTCTTTTATAGTAGTATGTTGGGGAGTCAGAGGGAGGTCGCTTCCCAGCAAGGCTACAGTCTCTGGAGTGTACAACAAGCAGCCTTGCTGAACATGTTGAGTGGACCCAAGCTTTGTTCCTAGGTCAGGGGTGGGGTGGGGGGACGGGTGGCATACAACAGTGGCCTTGCCAATGTGTTGATCCGACCGGAAGCGGAGCTCAAAGGTCGGGGGGCTCAGACAGATGCTGGGGCCTCACCGGGTCGGACTCCTCCACATTAGTACAAACTAACAGATACAATCCCTCAGAAGTGGAACATAAAATGGTGGATACAAGAAATTGGGAAGGAGATGGGAGAACTTGGTTAATAGATACAAGAGTTTAAGAAGATAAGTGCAATCAGTTCTAGAAGACTCTAGCATAGTAGAGTAAGTATAATTAATAATAATTTAATGTATATTTCAAAAGAGTTAGAAGAGATGATTTTGAATTTTCACAACATGTGGTGATAAATATTTGAGTTGACCTTTTATGGCCTTTATTTGATCATGGCACGTTGTATTCATGTACTGAAAAACCACACTGTTTTCATGAGTATGTACAACTTCCACATGTCAATTAGAAAGTATAATAATATTTTAAAAATTACTTTACTTATTTTACGACATATTATTTTATTGACTAGGTGTTTAAGAAGGATTAATTATAAAATTGCAGATAGCAAAAAAGGTAGACTTAATTTTCTAAAGGCATTATCAGACACATGAGCAAAGATATCAATACAAAGAAGTTTATTACGACATGAATTTCAAAAGACACAAAATGAAGCAAAGCAACATAAAGAACCAGTAATGATGGATCTGGATAAATAAAGGGTATTGCATCTATATAGTGAACTACTATATAGTTATTCAAAGTTGTGATGTTATTATTCATATTTGATGGAACTTTTAAAAGGTGAGTCCTACTGGAATAAGTCAGTTGCTGAAAGACAGATACTGCATGTTCCCACTCATTAGTACAAGCTAACAGATATAATCCCTCAGAAGTGGAACATAAAATGGTGGACACAAGAAGTTGGGAAGGAGATGGGAGAACTTGGTTAATAGATACAAGAGTTTAAGAAGATAAGTGTAATCATTTCTAGAGGACTATAGCATAATAGAGTAAGTATAATTAATAATAATTTAGTGTAAATTTCAAAAGAGTTAGAAGAGAGGATTTGTCTTCTGTGACAATACCTGAGGAGGAGAAGGGTATCCTAAGCCCTGTGCAGCTTCTAACCACGCCTGGTGGAGGCCCTTAGCTGGGAAGTCATATTGGGCTTTGTTTGAACAAAGTGAGAGAATCCACGTGAGTGAATTAATTTCTTCCTCATGGGAGTGATTTAGGTTCTATGGATGTGAGTGGGTTGTTATAACATGAGCCCAGACATTGGTGTCAATTTGCACAAGGACTCTTGCATTTCTGCTTCTCTGTCATGCTGTGATGAATCATGAGGCTTTACCAGAAGGCACCAAATATGGCTGGAGAATCTTGATTTTTTTAGCCCACAGAATTATGAGCCAAGTAAACTTCTCTCTCTCTCTCTTTTTTTTTTTTGAGAGGTTTTTGCTATAGGGTGCGTGCGCTTGCCAGAAAGACAGAGACAGAGAGATAGAAAGCGAGAAATCACCCTCCCCCCCAGGAGGAATGGCCAGGCTGCAATCCCTTCTCCATTCTCCTCTCAGGATATTGGGCACACATGCACATGCACCTGGAGTGAGTTTAAGCCACTGGATCTGGGACTTGAACCACGGTCAACTACGTGGGAGTCCAGCGACAAAGCCATTACGCCAACTGGTGGTACCAAGCCAAGTAAATCTCTTTGCTTCATAATTTGTCCTGGCTCAGGAATGCTGTTATTGCAACACTAAATGGACTAAAACAGTGTTTGTATTTACATATTTATGTATATGTGTATTTTCATTGGTTTTCTGATGGTATCGTCACAAAAGACAAGCATGCAGACAAGCATGCACATTTCTCAGTTTTGCTAATCTGGATTTTCAGGTTTTTTTTTTTTTTTTTTTTTTTTACAATGAACATTTCCTAAGCAGAAGAGCTCCTCCTCCAGAGTGACCATGGACTGGTAAAGGCTGTAAGGAAGGAAAGACGAGTTGGGAGAGAACATGAGGTGATCTAGAATACACTGACAAGATAGGGTGCTCAGGAACTGGCCTCACTTCAGAACAGGACTGCCAGCACAAAGGCTCTGAGAAGCTGGAGGAAGATTGACTGAGGTCAGTCTTTTCCTGAGACTCGCAGAGAATACGGTGACTGAAGACCAGGAGTGGTTAGAAGCCGCACAGGGCTTAGGAAACTCTTCTCCTCAGTCTACCTTGCACCTTGCACCTACTAGGGTATCTCCCAATTATGAAGAGCAGTCATATGTGTGTGTGTGTGTGTGTGTGTGTGTGTGTGTGTATACATGTTTTTTTCCCTTAAACTCAGTTTCTGTGAATATATTTCCTGGTTGTTGCTCTTAAAAGCTTAGTATGACTTCCTTTTCAGGCTGTTTGGATAAATCATAGCTGTTCTATGGTTGACATTTATTTGTATATGATTCATCTAATCTTCTGGCACCAGAAACCAGCCAATACCCAGAGTGCCAGGAAATCCCAGCCCCAGTGAGAACGCCTTCCTTTCCCATGAGGATAAAAGGCCAAGGTCCTGGTAGAGCTTATCCAAACACCTGTGAGTGGTAGAGGCAGGGAAACAGAAGCTAAGTTCTCTTCGAATAGCTTATGGATGAGGCCCTTAGCTGGGAAGTCTGGGGAGATCCTTCTGGATCTCTAGCTTTGGCACTCTCTGTCATCTTAGGGCTTTGTGTCTAATCCTGAGCAGGATTCTTATGTAAGGTTGATTCTACCAAGAGGTAGGCTGTGTACAAGAAGATAAGCAGGCAGGTGAGTTTTGGGAGTATAGATTTCTGACAGGGTCACTGTTAGGCTGGTCACCAGCCCTTCTTCAGACCCAGGTTCAACTGTGACTTCTTATTGATGCAGGTCCTCTCTTGGAGTCAGTCTTCACATAGGTGACCTCACGCCTTGGTGGTGTTAAAATACCACCATCATGCCAAGAAATGGTAAAGATGCCCAAGAAAGCACAAAAAATTGGAGGAGGGGATGTTCTGTGCCCTCATTCTTACCTATTTGTATTTTTACTTTCTGTATAGAATTAGCCCGGATTCAACCTCTTGTGGGGGATATTCAGGATAGCAGTCATCGGGTATGGGTCCTTCAGGGAAAGACCCTCACAGCAGTCCCAAGGAAGCAGCACACGGTTCCAGGTGAGTGGTCAGGTCTGTGGAGTCCCCTTTGTCCAGTCCTTTTGTGTGTCTGTGGTCAGCCTTAAATCTCATGGAGGCTTGTTGACTGGCATATCTGCAGAGAAGAACATCTCAGGGCGGTAGTGAATATAGGGTGATTTTAGGCCTGTTCTGTGACAGGGTCATGAAGTCAGAGAGAGAAGGCCCAGGGGAGGCAGAAGAAGAGGTCTGTGGAAAATGGTAGAAGACTTTTCTGTGCAATTTTTAGGAGTAAGACTAAGATGAAAGAATGGCCTCTATGAGAAGACCAGTTTTTAATACATGAAGGCTGACTTTTCTCATGTATGACTTATCTAATGGTAGGATGGGTGTCCGGTGAGGTGACAGGTGGCAGGGTGACCACTGTACGTCAGCAGATTACAGCCTTTAAAACACTGGCTCAGACACGCTGCCTGTGAAATGGCAACTGAAGGCCATTTTCTGTTTCCTGTTGCCAGTCACTATTACCTTAATCCCATGCAAGAACCTGGAGACTCTTGAGAAAGACAGAGGGAATCCCATCTACCTGGGACTGAAGGAACCAGAGCTCTGCCTATCTTGTAGGAAGGTCGGGGAGCAGCCCATGCTGCAGCTCATGGTGAGTTCAGAAAACAGGGCCATGCAGTGATGGGCTGGGGGAGCAGCTGGTAATGGTTAAAGCAGTGCTTTGTCTTCCTCAAACCTTTCATGTCAACATCTGCTTTCAGAGCCTCATGTTAAGAAACATTGAAATGTGTGCCCTGTTTCAACCATAATCTTAACATGTATAAAAGTATTTGGGGTATTTTTTTGTAACAGAGAGAGTGGAGAAAGAGAGAGAGAATTTTGACAAGGTGTCAGTGTTGTCATCCTCTGTCCCACCCTCCCAAGTAGCTAGGATTACAGGTGCACACCACTGCAGCCAGCTTGTTTCAGATTGTTCCAGGATCTGAATCTGGGCCTCCCACATGGCTCCAGCCTTGTGCAACAATGCTCTACTGCTTGTGCCACTGAGGCAGGACTAGTGTGTGGTTTTTAATACCATATTATGAAACAGAGATCTCCAGGCATACTTATAATGGGAATGGTATTGTGAATACAAAACAAAATAAAACAAAACAAAACAAAACAAAACAAAAAACAGTGTGTAAAGATCAGTAATCCAATTAATTATGTTTATCTCTGGGGTCCTTCTCCTTCAGGAACAGAACATAATGGACTTGCATAACCAGTCCAACCCTGTGTTACCCTTTCTCTTCTACCACAATCGGAGTGGCAGTATCTCCACCTTTGAGTCTGTGGCCTTCCCTCGATGGTTCCTTTCTGCCGGCTCCAAAGGAGAATGTCCTCTCATCCTTACCCAAGAACTGGGGACGATCAACACCACTGAATTTCAGTTAACTATACTGAAGTAATGTCAGTTTGGAACTGGAGGTTGCTCCCAAGTGGGAGAATCTTGCTTTTGTTTCCTCCATCTCTAGCCCTCAAATTGCTTCTGAGATGAACTTTGCCATACAGACTTTTTTCACAAGGAGAATGGGCAGAGTGTCCACAACCATGTGCAATTTTCAGAAACCAGGTTAAATGGAGAGGAAGCATAAATCTTAGCCTAAGGAGAATCTGTTGCTGGGGCTTCTCACCTAAGGGTATCTTTCTGCCTTTCAATACATGGGTGTAGGAATCCAAGTGCTGGACCAGGCTTTGTGGATAGTGTCCTGGAGACATATGACCTTGCCCACAGCCATGTGCTAAGATGTGGCACCACTGCAAAAGTAGTACAGAAGGTTCTACTTGGCACACTTGCTAATAACACTCCGCATAAGAAACGAGGATGATGTCTTTTTTATTTTAAATCCAGGTCTCTGGGTTTTTGTATGTGTTGCCCTGTATTGTGGGTTTTGGATCCTGACAAGAAGAAGCAGATAAAGAAGTTCTAGCAACAAGAGTAAACGCAAGCTGAACCCCACCCCCCCACACACGCACACACCCTAACACCACCACCAACCTCCACCAGGCTTGGTTGATGCCTCCGTAAAGTTACATATTCTGGTGCTAACTTGGTAAAGAGCTGCTGTTGCCTATGATGACTTTACCTAAAGCATACCACCGAATCCTATGAGCAGTTACATTTGTGCGTTAAAAATGTTGTCATCTTAGTTGTTCTGCTATAAATGGAATGACTTTAATGGAATATCCTGATCATAATATCGTTTCCTTGTATTTATAGGGATTTTTATAGTTTGCAAAGTAGGCTGACATTAGGTCTCTCATTTCTAAAATGTAGCAGTAGGATTATTGGGATGGGTAATATGTTCCTAAACCTGGGTTCCCCCCAAGCCTCACTACTGGGATGGGACAAGCAGAACTTCATTCACTGGAATCATCCTGTATGGGCTGGGAAGGACGAGGGGAAAGAGAGGAATGTTGATGAACAGAAATAAAACTGCTGATAGATTGGAAGAAGAATTTTTTATAAAATACAGTGAAGAAAATATATGTGACAACTATTTGCTGGGTACATCAAAGTAACAGAAAGGTAGAGTTTTGAATATTTCCAATATAAGTGATGATAAATAATTGAGTTAATGTGTACGGTAATTACCCACTGTATTCTAGTAGTATAAAAATCACACTGTATCTGTCACAAATGGGTACAACTCATTTTTAAAAAAAGAAATCATATTGTAAGTTTTATTGCACATTTCAGGTGCATACTTGACTGAAGAACTCTCTGTGTCCTGCCCTGTTGGACGTATCTGAGTTTCTTGTGTTTTTTTTTCCTGTGAACTCACAAACCATAAACTGACATGGCTCCCACTCATTGAGAACATATTCATTGTGAAATCTTGTCCCTTCTCCTACCATCTTTTGAAGTAAGGTTTCTTGTTACAGACTGTCAGTGGAAACTTTATTCTCTGCAATATGGTGATTCCTAAACTACCTAATCTGTGTAGGCCTGTCCTGAGCTTTACTTTCATGACAGTTTCCCTTGTCCCCACACTTTGGAGTACGATGTGGGGACACAAGTATAGATTTCCCTGCACCTTGATGACTCCAGGGCCCTGCAGGCATTGCTCCAACCTCCCCCTCTCATGTGAGTGACCATGCTGCTGTCAGGGCTCATTTTTTTTTTGGAGAGGTTTTTGCTACAGGGCATGTGTGCTCGCCAGCCAGACAGAGAGAGACAGAGAGACAGAAAGCAAGAATCATCCCCTAGGGGGAATGGCCACGCCGCAATCCCTTCTCCTCCGTTCTCCTCTCGGGATCTTGGGCACGCACGCACACGCGCCCGGTGTGAGTTTTAAGTCACCGGGTCCGAGATGCGAACCGCGGTCGACTACGTGGGAGTCCAGCGACATAGCCATTACATTAACTGCTGGTCTCCATTTTTTTTTTCCTGGTGACAGCAGTTCCTAAGTGTCTATTTCTCATGATTCCTACTATGAGAAAGGCAGAACTGCTTCTCTTCTGCTTTTTCCTGTGTTAGTAATTTCCCTATAGCTGTGTGGTGACCAGGATATTTAGGGGAGTTAAAGGGCTCTATTAATTATTGCAATGGATTGTTGGTCATAAGCTAGGATCTTCTGGGCCAACTGGGGTATATCGTCTCCTAAGTGCAGGGCAGAGGAGGAATCTGGCCACCTTTGACATTGTCTGGACTAATTCCACTAATTCCACTTCTTTAGGAATTTGTACCCATTCATTTCCCAACTTTCTTTTTTTTTTTCTTCTATTGCCAGAGGGTGTGTACGCTTGCCAAAGGGAGATAAAGAGAAAGAAAGAGATACAGAGATTGAAAACACTGGCCAAGGGGCAAGGTCTCTCCACACTCCTTTTTCTTACATGTTTCTGTTCTGTCAGGATTTTGGGTACACATGCATGCACCTGCTCTTGTCATGTTTCTCAAACTGCAGGGCTGGAACTCAAGGCACAGTTGACCATGTGAGATGTGGCTCCCTGTGCACAGGGCCTACCACAATCCTACGGGGCCAGTCCAGAAGTTGCTATTGGTTGATATTCAAAAGATATCAGAATATATTCTGTAATTTTGGTGCAGTTTTTAAAAGATTGTCATTCATTTCCACTTTAATCTGTTTCAGCCATTGTATTTTTAAAATGTGGGTTGTAGACAATAATATTTCTAAATTTACAAGTGGTTAAATTATTTGGAGGCTTTAAAAAAGTAGTTATGTCTCTTTTTCCTATAGTCAGATAAAATTGTCTCTAGAATATCAATTTTGGCAATTTCTTAATATTTGTTTTGTCACTATTTACTACAAATTTATAAATTTTCTATGGAAACATAAAAAATGTGCATTATGATTTTCAGTTATTCAATTTATAATCATATGTATTAATATTTATATATACTAAATTCAGTAATATAAGCATGTGACATATTATAGTATAAAAATAATATATTTATATATTAGGTATGATAATACAATAGATTTTAATAATAATAGATGTAATATATGTCATATAATATATTGTATATGTAGAAAATATATGAAGTGATTTTGTTAATTACATTTTGTATTTTTAAAGTCTTTTTTATTATATATATTTTACTTACATTTAATTATTATATGTCTTTGTAGCATGTAACATGGGTTCTTAAGCATAGATGCATTGCATATCAGGCAAGTCAAAGCTATTACTGTACACAATAACTTTCCAATCCTGTGTCTGTTATTTTTTCTTCCTGAGCCCTTCCCTCTCTTCCCCAACAATCCACCCCCTTTTATATGGTCTCTGGTATCTATACTTGCTTTCTCTGCTATGATACCTTTTAATCTTTCAGTTTCTGCCATAAAGTGTAGACATTCAGTATATATTGAGTGGGGACATACAGTGTCTGTCTTTCATAGTTTGGCTAGCTTCGCTTAGCATTAAATTATTTATATTCATACATGACATGGTCTCATTATCTTTTATGGCTGAGTAGCAGTCCATAGCATATATGTGCCACATTCTTTCACTCCACTAATCTGGTTTGGGGCATTAAGGTTGATTCTATGTCTTCACAATTGTGAATAATGCTGCAGTAAACATGGATGTGTAAGTGTCTTTTAAAATGTTTTTCTATCTTTTGTGTAAATGCTCAGGAGTGGTATTAATGGATTATATGGTAGCTCTATTTGTAGACTTAAGTAACCTCCATGTTGTTTTCCACAGTGGCTACACTAATTTACATTCTCACCAACAGAGTGGGAGAATTCTCCTTTTACCACAGCCTTGCCAGCACTTGACATTCTTAATTTTTTGAATAGTGGACATTCTAACTGGGATTAAAGGTATCTAGTTGTTGCTTTGATTTGCATTCCCCTTATGATAATAACACAGTAGAAAGATTAGACACTGTGACCAGGTAGGTTTTGTCCCAGGGATACAAGGGTGGCTCAATATAGATAAAGCAATAAACTTAAAACAGCACATTAACAGAAATAAAGATAAAAATCATAATCATATCAATTGATGTAGAAAAAACATTTGATAAAATACAGTATCACTTAACGATTAAGACTATCAGCAAAATCAGTATAAAAGGGACATTTCACAATACAGTAAAGTACATATATGACAAATCCAAATCATACTGAATGGAGACTAGCTGAAAGCTTTTTCACTAAAAACTGAAACAAGATAAGGCTGCCCACTTTCCCCACTCATATTCTTTATTTCTTTCTTTTAAAAAGAAGTATTTTATTTAACTTTATTTATTTTAATTTGACCAGAGAGGGACAGAGCAAGAGAGTGAGAAAGAGAGAGAGAGCACACACGAGAGAGAGAAAGTGAGAAAGCAAGTCAGGTCCAGGACTCAAACCATGGTCAGCCATGTAGGAGTCCAGTGCCCTTAACCACCATGCCACCTGCCAGCCCCTTCCTACTCATTTCAACATACTGCTCAAAGTCCTGACCAATGCAATCAGACAAGAGTAAAATAAAAGGCATTCAGATAGGAAAATAAGTAAAATTATGTCTATTTGCAGAAAACATGATTATTTACATAAGACATCAAAAGCAACCCACAAAAAAACCTCCTAGAAGTGATAAATGAATTCAGTAGAGTGGCAGGATGCAAAATCAATATACAAAAATTTTTAGTGTTTTGTATACCAACTATCAACAGACTGAGGTAGAATTGAAGAAAGCAATGTCATTTACAATTGCCCCCCACCACACACACACAGATATCTAGGAATAAATCTAACCAAACAGGTGAAAGACTTCTCCAAAGAAAATTATGAAAAAATAAAAAAAATAAATTGAACATGATACACTAAAATAGAAAGATATCCCATGTTCTTGGATTGGAAGAATTAATACAATCAAAATATCAATTATACTTATATTAGTTCACAATCTCAATGCAATTCTGATCAAATTATCAGAGACATCCTTCACCTATTAGAAAATAATAATAATAAAATGTGTCTGGAATCACAAAATGTCCAGTATAGACAAGATAATATTGTGCAAGAAAAGAAAAGTAGGAGGCATCTCATTACTTGACCTCAAAATATTTTACCAAGCTGTAGTAATCAAAACATTATGGTACTGGCAGAAAAACAGGAATGTAAACCAATGAAACAGAATAGAAAACCCAGAAATAAACCTCAAAACATACAGCCAGCTGATCTTTGACAGAGAACACAAGATGGCCCAGTGGGGAAAAGAAAGTCTCTTCAGCAAATGGTGTTGAAAGAACTGGATATCCACCTAAAGAAATATAAAGTCTTTTTAATAGATTTTTTAAAATACCAGAAGCACATGCACTTTCCAGAGAAAGAAAGTCAGAGAGTAAAGTAAGAGAGAGAGAGAAAGGGAGAAAGAGAAAGCACTCATCAAATGGGCGTGGTCACACAGCAGTCTCTTTTCCATTTCTCCATCCTGTCAGGGTTTTAGACACACACATGCCCAGTGTGTTATCTAAACTGCCAGGGCTGAGATTCAAATCGCATGTTTGACCTTGTGGGATCTGGCTTCCTTAACCATTAGGTTATTTTAATTAATTTATTTATTATTTTGTTTGTTTAATCTATCAATTCCTGAGAGAAAGTTATTAAATTATCCCACTACACCTGTTTATCTAATTTTTTTTTTTTTGGAGAGGTTTTTTTTGCTATAGGGCGCGTGCGCTCGCCAGACAGATAGAGAGAGACAGAGAGATAGAAAGCAGGAAGTCACCCCCAAGGGGGGGTGGCCACGCCGCAATCCCTTCTCCTCCATTCTCCTCGTGGGATCTTGGTCACGCACGCACACGCGCCCGGCGTGAGTCTAAGCCACCGGGTCCGGGACTCGAACCGCGGTCGACTACGTGGGAGTCCAGCGACATAGCCATTACGCTAACTGCTGGTCCCTCTAATTTTTTTATATAGAGTGTGTGCACATGCTGGAGAGAGGTGGAGAGATAGAGAAAGAGAAAAAAAAGTGCTAAATCATCACTCAGGGAGGATGGCCATGCCACAATCCCTTCCTCTCCATTCTCTTCTAGGGATTTTGGGCACACATGCATATGTGCCTGGCATGTTTTGGTAGCCACTGAGTCTGGGGCTCAAACTGTAGAGTTAGACATGTAAGATGCAATGCCTTAAACTTCATGCCACCTGCTGGCCCCTACTGTGACTGTTTTAAGTCAAATATCTTATTATTTCACAGTGTTTGCTTATATTACCTTGATTCTAAATTTGTATGATATCTAATGATTCATCTTGGCCACATCTTCTTTTTGGCCTACAGCTTTTATTCCAATATAATATAAACCTTTAAGCTATTTGTTTTTTCCTCACTTTACCAGTTTCTGAAATTGGAATGCAATCTTCTAACATGGATGGACTCTCACAACACTGCCAGGCATATTGCAGATACCACGTGGTTGTCATGACCTATCCATGTGCAGACATGATTGTTTTCCCTAATGCCATGATTGGACAAATGTCTCCCTTTTTATATTTCAATTAAAACTCATTTGAAAATCACTTGTTGAAAGAATATGATTCTGGCTGTTGAAAAACATTCCACTGACACATCCTGTATGGTTAATTACAGCAGCAATATCAAGCTTGTGAAATATTGGTCAGCAGCTTGGAATAATAACTAGAGATGAAGGTGTTAATGTTGTCTGGCATATATTTCATATGTCTTCCTAAAGTTTTGCATTTTCAACCTTTTAAATAGTTTTTCCTTTGGGGCCAGCAAGTAGCATGGTGGCTAAGCTGCTGGACTCCTACATGGCCGCCAACTGCAGTTTGAGTCTTGGACCAGAATGGTTTGAAAATCATTCTGGGTTTGTATGCATGCATGCGTGCCCTAAATTTCAAAAGGAGAATAGAGAAGAAGGGATTGTGGTGGGGCCAACACCCCTTCGGGGTGATTACTTATTTTCATTCTCTTTGTCTCTGTTTCTCTTTGGTGAGTACATGTACCCTATGGCAAAAACCTAAAAAAAAAAATTATTTTTCTCTTACACTTATCTATTATCAACATCATATAGTTAGATGTGTGAGTATGTGTATGTGTGCGTATTTGTGGTTTAACAAGTATCTGATAATCTTTATATTTTTAATGGAATATAGTGCATTCATGTTTATTATGATCATTGGTATGTAGAACTAAACATGACATCTTTTGTCATAACTAGCTTATGAAAGCAACAATAATAGCATTACCACCTTCTTGAATAGAAAAGCGTGGAAAAGTTATAGCAGTCAGTTCTTCAGTTACAGAGCAGAGGAAATAACACTCACTGCTTGTGCTTTCTCTGGCTCACTCGTCCATTTTCTTGTGTGTGTGTGTGTGTGTGTGTGTGTGTGTATGTGTGTGTGTGTGCATGCACACATGTGCATATGCATGTGTTGGTCTTATTCTATTCACGATACAGATAAGAAAGGAATTAGCCTACCTCCTTAAAAAGAAACCCTTATTGTTTGTCATATGTTTTTATCCTGATTGAAAAGAAATCTGTTTTCCTGTGCCCCTTCTCTGATTACTTGATTATATTCAAGCAAAGATTGTTATATCCCTCAATCCATGAGAGCTAATAAAATATCTGAGGATACTTCTTGAATCCTTCTGTGGTTTCTCTTTTTTTTTTTTTGGAGATGTTTTTGCTAAAGTGCGCATGCGCTCACCAGACAGACAGAGAGAGACAGATAGACAGAAAGCGAGAAATCACCCCTGGGGGGGGATGGCCACGCCACAATCCCTTCTCCTCCGTTCTCCTCTCGGGATCTTGGGCACGCATGCACACGCGCCCGATGTGAGTTTTAGCCACTGGGTCCGGGACGCAAACCGTGGTCGACAACATGGGAGTTCAGTGACATAGCCATTACACCAACTATTGGTCCCCCTTCTGTGGTTTCTGATCCCCTTCATCTTCTTCCTCCTTCACCACTACAATGTCTTATCCTCTCCTGTTAGACAGCACCAATAGTACAGTACTGGGTGAGCTGGCTGTGTATCTCTTGCTCATGTGCACTGCTCCTAGGATGGCCAGGAAGCTAGCATTTATAAGCACATCCCAGGACTACACTGCGTATTTCATCATCACCTGTTATTTTTTATATACATTTCATCTGTTTACAGAACTCATTTTTGCTGCTGCCCTTCTCAGGTAACCTGCCTGTTATATATTTAAGTTTGTTGTCACCATAAGTCTCTCATGGCCAATGAGCTATAAGGTCATCTTGTGATTAGAGCTGACCTCATCACAGAAAAAATATTGCAACAGTGAACTTCTCTGGTCTCCTTCTTTTATGCCTCTACATGGTTATGCATATGTATAAAAATCTGTGAGAAATAGCATTTCTTTTCTTTTTTTATTTTTGAGAGATTTTCGCAATAGGGCGTGTGCGCTCACCAGACAGAGAGAGACATAGAGACAGAAAGTGAGAAATCATCCCCCAGGGGGGGATGGTCATGCCACAATCCCTTCTTCTCCATTCTCCTCTCAGGATCTTGGGCACGCACGCACACGTGCCCGGCGTGAGTCTTAAGCCCCTGGGTCCGCGACGCGAACCGCGGTCGACTACGTGGGAGTCCAGCGACATAGCCATTATGCTAACTGCTGGTTCCCGAGAAATAGCATTTTTATATACCAACAATCAACAGACTTTGAAAATAACAGGTCTTTCACAAAATGCAAACCTTGGGATGTGTACAGGGTCCTTTGAGAGGCAATAGATAAAGGTTGTCAGACATCTATGAATACACAGGGCTGTGTGTGGTTTCTGCAGCCATCTCCTTCTTCATGGATATCCTAGCATCATCTCAGTTCCATGGGGACATGTTGGCTTATGTGAAAGAGGAGAAAGAATTGAGGCAGGGAAATTTCTACTAAGCATCCTTTCTGTGTTTTCATCCTCCATATTCACTATGAAACTTTGTAGTTTCAGATCGTTCATGCAAGATCCTCACAGACACAATTTTACATCAATGGGAATATGTTAATATATTTGATGAAAACTCATTTCTCTCAACACTATTTTTAAAGAAACTATGTAGAGGCAAGATCTAGCATCTAAAAGGAGTACTTGGAAGTAAAGACAAAATCTATGCCATGTATATATACCTATTATGGAATGTACTATATTCCACTAAAGAGAGAGATTATCAGATACTTGTTAAATGATACAAAAAAAATACACATGCATGAACACACACACACACACACACAATTGTATGCTGTGTATGCTGTTGAGAACCGAAAAATGTAAGAAGAAAACAGTTTTTTTTTTTTTTTTTTTATAATTTTCTACCACAGGGCTCTTATGCTCACTGGAGAGAAACAGAAAGAGAGAAAAAGTGAGAAATCACCTTCTGGAGGGTTGGCTATACCACAATCCCTTCTCCTCCACTCTCCTCTCAGGATTTTGGGAACGCAAGCATGTGCACACACCCAGCATGATTTCCAAGATGTCCAGTCTGGTGCTAGAACCATGGTTGGTCATGTGGCAGTCCAACAGTGTGGTTGAGGAGAAAAGAGAAAATAGGCCAAGACAAAAGATAGTAGCCCAATATCTAATAAAAGAAATCTGCTACGAAAAGGCAAAAATGCCATCGACTTCAATGATACTGAGATGTTGAATTTGATTGGGAAGATAAAGAAAGAAAGCTAAATGCTTCAAATGGATGTAAGATGTCAGTAAGGCACAGACAGGTGAGCTACCCAGGAATGGAAGTGCTTAAGATATATCCAGCAGCATGGGTCGAGGTACAGAGGTAAGAAATCCAACTTATTAAGCTTGGGTGGATAGTAAAAAGAGAATTTTGCTTTGATAGAATCTATCTTAACCTAGTTTGACACAAGAAAGCAGAACCTGAGGCAAAGGTTAGCATGCAGGATAATAAAAGGTGACATCAGGAAATAAGAGCAGGTCCTAGAGAAATTAAAGCAGGAAAGTGAGGGAAGTCAATGGAAGGATGTGTTCTTGAGTTCAATTTGCTGAGGGCAATTACTGCTGTTACTGCTGGTACTCTCTGAGGAACTCAGAAAGATGTATCTCTGACTGCCTACCTGTGGTATGAAAGAGCAAAGCCATTCTCTACTGGCTTTAATTCCACTTTGGCCAAGGATTTCTCATGGAGCAGTTGCCTCTCATATCCAGTTTTGTGAGTGTGTGAGTGCCAAACATGTTCTTGCAAGTGTTTTTCCACAAGGTGTCCTAAGAGTCCAGAGTAAGGATAGAGATGCCTAGTGCAGCTGACTTGACATGCTGCCAGATTAGATATCAAAACGGGTTGTACAGTAATGTCTGTAGCAAAAGGAGGCTAAGAGGATTTAAGGTGGGGTTCAAGGAGTATTTCAAACAGAATCATGGGCTGTGACACAATAGGAGATAATGTCAGAAGAAGAGGCTTTGAGGAAGATAATTCCTGGCTGAGAAATCTGAATGTAGTGATGGGTATCAATTATAAGACCCAAAAGCCCTGGGAACAGCAGGTGGCATAATGGCTACGTTGCTGGACTCCCATGTAGTCGAGCGTGGTTTGAGTCCTGGATCCGGTGGCTTAAACTCATGCCAGGCATGTGTGCGTGTGTGCCCAAGATCCTGAGAGGAGAACAGAGAAGAGATTGTGGTGTGGCTAACCCCTTGGAGGGTGATTTCTCACTTTCTGTCTCTCTGTCTCTCTGGAGAGTACATATGCCCTATAGCAAGTCCCTCTCCAGACCTGTACACTGTGTTTCAAGCCACTGGGTCTGGAACTTGAACTGTGGTTGGCCATGTGGGAGTCCAGTGTCTTAATCACCATGCCAACTGCTAGCCCCAGACCTATTGTGTTATTATACAGAAGTTTCTCTGACAGCTTGATCCTCCTTGGATTCTGCCAACCACAGTCCAGGCTGGATTTAATCCTCGGATTCTAAATAAAAGCTAGTGCTGGTATTGTGTCCCTCTCCTGGGTGACAGTGATAGAGTGTCTTGGTATGGAAGAGTTGACTATGAACCAGTCAGGGTAGGAGACTGACTGAAAGACAAAGGTCGGGCATTCTTAATTGCAGAAAGAAAGTGCTTCACTTTGTTCTGTCTGTAGAGAGCTAGGACAGTTTCCTCTTGGGGGAAGTAAAGAGGCTCATCAGGAAGACCAGAAGAGGGAGCTAAACTAATAGCCCTGACTACACAGCCAGAAGGATGACTGCTACTCCCTAGGGAGAAATAGGCTGCTCACGCGGGCAGACGGGAGGATGTCCTGGACTGTAATAAAGGGCCACTGGTTTCCAATAACCTGGCTCACTCTTGGGTCCCATGACCCCTGGTGCTTCTGATTTTTGGAGGCATCACTGTCCCCATAGAATAGATAGGGGTTCCAATCCCTTTATTGGGTGCTCCTGGTTTGTATTCATCATCAGGCCCAGATCAGCCTCACTGGGTTCTCAACATCCAATGGTTTTATATATACAGCTCCTACTGTTAGCTGAAGGCTTAGCTTTATGCTTCCAATTCTGTTTAATAGGTGGATGGAAATATGCAATCTGCAATCCGTATTTAAATTTAAAATTTAATTTAAAATTTCAATTTAAATTTTTCTCCATTTGTCTCCTCTGCCATGCCACTGCCTTTGCTTAAGTGGGAGGATTCTATTATCTCAGAGCAGGTCCTAGAGAAATTAAAGCAGCAAAGTGAGGGAAGTCAATGGAAGGATGTGTTCTTGGGCCCAAGAATGGAGAAGTCATCCTGCCTTGGATTTTCTGAAACATTCTTGTGGGTGTAGTCTCTGGCTTTCAGCTCCATGCTGTGATATTGAAATAAGCATCACATACTTTTTAATGGCAGCATTAACTAATTGAGGGATTAGTCAGAGTAACTTTTTTTTCCTTGCACAAAATGAACCAGAATGGCAAGTATATTATTTTTATTCCATAACTTATGAGATGAAGTTAAAAAGTTCATTAAATAGTGCTTTTCTCATTAGCTGCACAACCACTTACCTTATGTTTCAATGTAGGTTTGACCCGAGTTTCTGTGCAGAGGAGACAGACTTTCACCGTTGATGCCCAGATAAACCAGACTACATTTGTCTTCATCACAAAATACTGTGTCTGCATATTCTACGATGTCAAGAGAGACTGGAAACACAAGGGAGATGGAGAGGGTGTCAGGCTCCAGGCGGTGGAAAGTCCAGTCTTTCTGGCCTGTCATTACTCCTCCTTCCAACCAGACAAGTGCTGAGAATCCAGCACCCCTATTATAAGCTCCTCTCTTTAGCTCTATAACATAGATTCTCTGTCCATGTCCCAAAACCCATTTCCTTTTTCTTTTTCTTTTCTTTTTTCTTTTTCTTTTCTCTTGCTATCAGAACCCTGATTGTCAACCAGAGTGCAGTGCTTTCCAATGGCAAAAAATAAAACTTCCCACCATATTTGCAGCTAAAATGTGGCCAAGTACTTATGCTGTGAACTCTAAGATATGAGTGGATGCATAATGAGGGATTTCTAAGAATGTTCCCTAAACGGAGTTGATTGTGTTGGGAGAAGCTGCTTTCTCACACCTGTGTCCTCTTACAGTCCACCTCAAACACTTAGTGATAACTGAATTGATCTTGAGGTTAGGGAAGCAGAAGCCAGAATCCTCAGCTTCTGGTGGGATTATGTAAACACCAAACCATCCTGAGCAGCCTTCTCAGGTTTCTTTACATGAGAAAGAAATAAATTTCTGTCCTATTTAAGTCATGATTATGTGAATTTTCTGTCACTGTCAGCTTTTAATTATGAGCTAATTTAGCAGAGTCCTGGGAGTGAGGCTGGCCCTGTAGCTCAGTAGTGAAGGAAGCAGGACCCTACTTAGTGCACTGTGGCTCAATTCCTGGCCCTGATGCCTTCCTTGAAAAATAAGCTGGGCATGTCTTGTGCATACTAAAATTCTGTCAGGATTGAAAAATAGAGCATAAGGATTGTGGCATGACCATGCCGCATTTTGAAGGTCTCTTTCTTTCTTCCTCAACCCTGGTGAGTGCATATCCGATCTTTTTATTTATTTTATTTATTTATTTTTTATTTTTTTTATTATCATAATCATAATCTTCTTTATATTACATTGGATTACATATAACTTTACAGTGTATTACATTGTTTTTTCAAAAGGGAATGCCATGCATGTCCATCAGTACAGAGACATTAATCTCCCCACTTCAACATTCAATATCTTTTCTATGTTTTCCCCAATCATTATTTTTATTATTCTAACTATTTTTTAAAACAGTCAATTGCTATTTCTCATTTTGTTTGTAAAAATACTTTGCCCATCATGAAATACTTCTCAGACCAATCCAGTTGAGAATACTATACATGTCATCATCAACAGTTAATAAGCCCTATCTGTTTCTCACTAACGTCCTGCCTCTCTATTGTTTACTTGCTATCTTTCTCTATCCTGCATACCCGATCTTAAAGTAAAAAAAAATAATAATAATCTGATATATTCATAGGAGTCGGGATGTTCTCCATCCTTCCTTCTGGGTGGAGAATGAATTCATTCACCAGAGATTTATTGATAATTAACTGAGAACAATGGACTATATGATCATTAGAGACTAGACTGAGTACAAAAGAAACAATGTCATTACCCAGTGGAATTTATAATCCTGTGACAAAATGAGAGGAAAATATGTAATAGAGAAATGACAGGAATAAATTGCAAAACTGCTTTAGGGACGTGACCAAAACCTGGGACAATAGGAATGATACCATATCCAGCTAGAGGAATCAAGAAAGACCTCTCAGCAGAGGTGAAATGGAAACCAAGACCATAAAGCCAAGAAATCTATCCAAAGAAATGGAAACAGGGTGGGGGAGGGGTTTTGAGGGAGGGTGTTACAGGAAAAGGAAAGGTTTATATGAGGGTTTCAGTGTGGGAAAGACCTGGTAAGTTCGTGACTCTGAAAGGAGACTGGTGGCATGAGATCTGCCCAGGTGCTCCTGTCCCCCACCCAGAAACATAAACACAGGGTAAGATATTATACAGCTACTTGGGAATAAATTGGCTCTTGATTCTCTGTGGAGAATGGATGGGAGGCTTCACAAAGGAAGTGGGAGGGAGGGCAGTGAGGAAGGGATGGCAGGGGTGCAGGTAAGAGATGATATCATCTTGGTAATAAAGCATAGTTTTCACATGTAATCATCAGTCCTTGGTAATGTGCTGGATAGAGAGTGGGGAAAAAGGAGGAATCAAGGATGCTTCTCATATATTTGATTCTAGCAAATGAAGTGAATAGTAGTGCATTAACAGAGACTGTTAGCTGTTTTGAGAAAGAAGATCTGTAATTCCATTTGGGATACAGAAGTCAGACATGTCTGAGGATGTGAGTCAGTTGGGCAGAGAGGACATGTGTTAGAAACATGAATGCTGGAGAATGAGCACAGGGCATCAGGCCAAGAGAGCAGCTCACGTCCCTAATTGGCTTGTATAATAATAGCAGACTGAGCTCTGAGGAACCCCATTATCTGGAGATTTCAGAGAGAAAGCAGTGCTGCCTGTTGGTGATGTCGTGTATAGTGGTCTCAACTCATCTGCTGTGTGGCGTATATCATGTTGGGTAAAATCTCTTTACAAACTAAATGATATATAATGATTGAATATATAAATAATACTAATAAATGATACTAATAAAACATATATAAAAAGAAAGCAGAATCATAAAGGAAAATGCAAAATATGAACCAGTAAACTACAAGAGGAAAAATGTTTTTATTAAAGGGGAAGATGGAGTGTACTAAAGGTGGGAAGTTATTGATAATACCAAATATAGTCATGGGGACAAATAACAGGAGGATAGAGAAATGACCTTTGGTTTTTATAATAGAAGATGACCTTGGAAGTAGAGACGGTTGGAAAGAGGGA
>NW_006160024.1:2893218-2909755 GCF_000334495.1 Tupaia belangeri chinensis
GAAGTCAGAATGTTTTGATGCATGGGTGAATAGGATGAAGTAGAGACAAGTTCTGTAGCCAACACCCCATGAAGTTTGATTATGGTTGGCACAGGAGAATGGAAGGGCTAGAATGTGAAAATCAAGAGTTTTTTTTTTTTTTTTTTATCAATGATAGGAAAGTTGGAAGTACTAGATTGTAACACGTCAGTAATAGACAAATGTGGATGAGAGGAATTAAATCAAACATTGCAGTACTAGAGAATGAAAAAGAAGTTGTGATGGACTGACATTTTAGTGGGGGTGAGGATTATTTACTCAAGGGACAAAGGTGCATAGGTTTGGTGGTGGAAAGATGAAGGAGTTTGGGTCTAAGGATCTAGATAGCAATGACTAGAATTTAAAGAAAGGAAACTTCAGGGAACAGGTCAGCTGTTGCATGCAAGGATGATGATCCCTTTTATCTGAAGGTTTTGTATATATGCACACACACACATGTATACATTTATTTATTCACTTATTTTAGCAAAGGGAGCTACCAATGCTGCACACCCTTATTTCTTGGTATGAGTTTTTCTTTGTAGAAGAAAGCATCTTGTACTTTCTTGCCCTTCTTCAGGACATTGAGCTGGTACCCAGAAGTTTGTGAAATTCTTGGCCAGGTTTATGCAGACTGAGTCCCAAACGTGATGCAGCTATAATCCCTTCAAGAAACAACTGTGGCCTAGATTGTTACTCATCAGGTTTGATAGTGTTGGTTAAGAGGAGCTTCTGCTAAGGAATTTTCATTCAGGACCCACACCAACTGTTGAGAATCGTGAATACTGTAGAAGGTTGGATATGCCTTTGTTGTAGATGGTAGAGAAACATAATACAAATCAGTTTGTTATTAACATCAAGATTCTGTACCCTGGAAATCATGGTGTTTCAGTTCCTAGGGACAGGCTTCCTTGTCTCATAAAGAGTGTCTATAAAGAGAAAGGGCACCAAAAGGCACAGGCTGGCTTTTTTTAAAATTTAAAATATTTTATTTTATAGTCTCTAGATTATATAAATTATTGATTTATCCTAAATTTTAAAATCAATGTTTCAATACAATTAAGGTTCAAGAATAGAGATGATTGGGTTAACTGGCAAACAAATCAGAATTTGAAATTCTTTTAGCATTGAAACAAGTAAAAATTGAGTTTTAGGGGGTTGATTTTTTTCTTTTTTTTTTTTCTTCTTTTCTCTTTGTCTTTCTTTTCTTTTCTCTTTTCTTTTCTTTTTTTGCTTTCCTTTCCTTTCTTTTTTTCCCTTTTTTTCCTTTTGGTGTCATACAGGTGCACTCATCAGAGAGACAGAGACAGTAAAAGAGAAAGGGAGAAATCATCCCCTGGGGAGATGGCCACAACACAATCCCTTCTCCATCATTCTCCTCCTGAGATTTTGGATGTACACACATGTGTCCGGCCTGATTTTCAAGATACTAGGTCTAAACCACAGTCAACCATGTGGTGGTCCATTTCCTCAACCACAAAGCCACCTGCTGACCCCTAGGGGGTTTGATTTTTAAGTCATACAGTTTTGCTGCACAAATCCATAATTTTTGGCAGTTGTTAAATTCTCAACATCTCATGAATGTTACCATATTATTTTTTCAGGCATATTTGGCTTTTTTTTGGTCATACTTTAGTTATGATATTCACTCTTGTCGTTATAGAATAAAAGATTCTGTGGAGCTGGTAGGTACTGTGGTGGTTAAGGCTCTAGACTCCCACATACCTGACTGTGGGTTGAGTCTCAGACCTGGCAGCTTTCTTTTTTTTCATTTTCTAAATTTAATTCTATTTTAATTATTTTATGCATTCAATCACATATGCCACTTAGCTTGTAAAGGGAATGTTCCAACCTGAATACATTTCTCACCATATTTGTTGGGGATACCATACACATTATCATCAACAGATAATAACAACCCATTTCTTTGTCCCCTAATGTCTTGTCTCTCTATTTTTCTCCTTAATGTCTTTCCTCAGACTCTCCTCCTTCTCTCACTCTCTTCCTAAGAGCATCTAAGTGTATCTATACACATTCACAGTTCTAAGAGATTTTTTAAGAGTCATCTTTTTTGGGGACCAGCAGTAATGGCTATGTCACTGAACTCCCATGTAGTTGACCGTGGTTCAAATCCTGGACCCAGTGGCTTAAACTCATGGTGGGCGTGTGTGTGTGCATGCTTAAAACCCCAAGGAGAGAATGGAGGAGAAGGGATTGCGGCGTGGCCATCCCCCCTGGGGGGGGGGGATGTGATTTCTCGCTTTCTGTCTCTCTCTGTCTCTCTGGTGAGCTCATGTGCCCTATAGCAAAAACCTCTTTAAAAAGTCACCTTTTTTTTCAGTGATGTTAGTGCCTTGTCTTAGTGATTGATAAAGGTTTAGGCTAGTAACAAAACCTTCAAGTTTAAGCTGGACATCAGTTTGTTGTTTTTTTTTTTTTCTCTTTACCTTCTTTATCAGAACAAAAAACAAATCTTTTTTTTTTCAGACCAGAGTTTGTTTATTTTTAACATGTTTCAAGCTATGAATTCATAGGGAATAGGTTTCAGAAGCTCAGGTTCCTTTCCATTGGTTCTAACAAAATGTGCTTTTCTGGTAGATCAGGCTGGAGCTTCAACTGAACTCAGATACCTTTCTCTTTGTTTTTCTTCTTTTTCTGGTTATTCTCCTTTGTACATTTTAAGAAGCTATCACTGTTCTTGGAATACTTAATCTGTTAAATACTATATTCTCCTGGCAAGAATCTTGCCCTTAACTTGTTTGTTTACAACAATACCAACAGCATGCTGGGTAACATGTAGACTCTTCTAGTTTTGCCATGGTAACATTGTGGGACATTCCTATTTGAATAGTACCCATTCCCTTGATGTCTACAATATCACCTCTCTTGCCAATTTGCATGTATGTTGTCAAAGGAACCACTCCATGGTTTCTAAAAGGCCTAGAGAACATATATTGGGTGCCTCTCTTTTTTTCCTTTGTGTTCATCATGTTGGTGAATTACTGGAAGATGGCAGTTCTGGCTGAAAGGAAGGACAAATATATGATTCTAAAAATGGATAATAAGAAAAGAGCTAATTGCCTTGGTATTTTGAAATGCAGATTTCTGAGTATATTTTTTTTTCAAGAGCCAATATATGGATAGCAGAACAAATGATAAGGGCCCTTCCAGTGTACTGTTTGGTGAGGTTAGATGGAGCTATTTCCCAGCTAGCATGTGATTCACTACTTACTTTCTGGAAAGGCCACAATGGTTTTAGAGCTTTCTGTGAAGAGGATAAGGTAGATAAGATGATGGAAAGTGTGCTGCTACAGCTGGTCACATGAGAGGAGGAGAGAAAGAAAACCTGCTATACACTTCTTTTCTCTCCCCCTGGAATTTGGTTATAAAAATCGTTTAGAGAGTGTTGCCATTTTACCCTGTCCCAGGTGTATATTTGAGACTAAGAATTGGAAGAGCATATTTCAAGGCCAGCAAATCTCAAAGAAATATCCCTAGGCTGTGATGGTATTGGGATATCATTTAGCCATCATACCTGAAAATTTAGGAGAGATTCCAGAGCATCACCATAAGTACCGCCCAAAGCTGAGTCTCAGGGTTTAGAGAAAGGAGGGTAGTATATGTCTATCTTCACTGCCCACAACTGGTGAGTCATCGATTTTCCCAGCATCAAGCTGAACACACCTAATTAATCAGTGGCAAACCTGCCTATCTGACTCCCATGTCCTTTACTCTTCATCCAAAGAGGGATGTCTAAGTATCCTGTACATGGCCCTGATAGAGAAACAATTGTTCACAATGCTACCTGCCTTTAGATCTTCAGTGCCTGAGTCAACAGCTATTCCTAAACAAGGAATAGTCAAATCACCAACTAGTAGATTTTTATTTATTTATTTATTTAAAAGATTTTTGCCTTAGGGAGTATGCACTTGTCAAAGAGAAAAAGAGACCAAGACAATGAGAGGGAAAGTAAGAAATCACCCTCCAGGAGGGATGGCCATGCCACAGTCCCTTCTCTTCTATTCTCCTCCTCAGATCTTGGACACACATGAGTTTGGGACTTGAACCACTGTTGGCCATGTGGGAGTCCAATGATGTAAATGCTATGCCATCTACTGCCCCCCCCAACCAGCACTTTTATAAACAACCTTGGTTCCTTCATATTTCAGTACCTTAAGCCACAACCCCCCAGAGACACGTCTACATTAGTCACCGATTGTAGAAAGCTCCCACAAATGACATCTTGGAAGCAGAAGTTATTGTTGTCAGGAGATAGTCCTGTCCCTAAGTTCGAAGTTAAGGTTGTAACTGTATCCAAGGGCTCTGGGTTGCTGGTCTGGGACTCCCATGTATTTTAATAAGCAAGGAAAGGGTTATATATCATGACCATGGGTGTGTGTACTCTGGCAGAAATCTGGCATGGCATAGAGGTCTCATGTGAGTGGCCTGGGCACATTGAGAAACAAGGGCAGATAAAACACATCAGTAACAATTATGGTTATTAATGGAAATGTTGATAAGGACACATGCTAAGTCAAGGAGAAAACATCTTTTCTGTACTGGTTTGGAAGCAGAGGTGTGGCTCCCCAGTCAATGAACTGCATGAGGTCACAGGCCCATTTGTAAGTGTTCCTGGGCAAACCACACATTCTTACTGTATAAATATTAAGAAATCTCTTTCTAATACAGATTTATGAATCTTATCTGCATAATCTTTTTATCATCACAACAACTCTTTATAGGCCATTAATCTTTATTTCCCATGGACGGACCCGGTGGCTTAAAACTCACACTGGGCGCGTGTGCGTGCGTGCCCAAGATCCTGAGAGGAGAATGGAGGAGAAGGGATTGCGGCGTGGCCATCCTCCCGGGGAATGATTTCTCGCTTTCTGTCTCTCTGTCTCTGTCTGTCTGTCTGGTGAGCACTCGCGCCCTATAGCAAAAAAAACCTCTCAAAAAAAATTTGCTTTCATTTAATTTCCAACCAATGGCTATGATTCTGCTCTTTGAAATCCACCATGAACTCTCTCACCTGGAGGATTACAAAGAAGGTAAATTATGGCATCTTAACTTGGTTGTTTTAGGGGACATGATATTAATAAGGAATGTGAATGAATATAGCAAGATCTAAAGTGAGCATTACAGAAGAGGAAAAGAAAATAAAAGAAATATTTTGATATTTGCATTTAAAGTGTTTGATGCTTCTTTACAAATGGATTAAAAAGAGATATGGGCCAGGAAGAAAAATCATAGAATAGAAAGTCCCCTGTAGGAAAGAGCTGCTTTAGTCCATTTTTTTTTTCCTTAGAGAGATTTTTGCTACAGAGCACAAGTGCTCATTGGAAAGACAGAGACAGAGAGACAGAAAGCGATAAATCTCCCTCCAGTGGGGATGGCCACACCTCAAACCCTTTTTCTCCATTCTCCTCTTGGTATTTTGGGCATACACGCACAAATGCCCTGTGTGAGTTTTAAGTGGTGAGTCTGGGATTCGAACTGTACTCGACTACTTGGGAGTCCAGTGACATAACCATTATGCCATCTGCTGGTCATAATATATTTCTTATTGCTGTAACTGAATATCACAGACTGAGTAATGTGTAAAGCACATAAAATTATTTTTTACATTTTTGGAAACTGGGTAGTTCAATATCAAGGTGGCTGCATGTAGCAAGGGCTTTCTTGTTGAGCTATTCCAGAGATGAGTGAAAGGGCAATAGAACATGCTGATGCAACAATGGGAAGAGGGCTGATGTCACCTTTTTATCAGAAGCCCACTACCATGATAACTAACCTACTCTCACAATAACTGCTTTAATCATTCATGAGGAGAGAGCCCTCTTGACTTAATTACTTCTTAAAGATCCCACCTCTCAACACTGTTGCATTGGGTATCAGGTTTTACACATGAACTTTGGGGTACACATTCCAACTATAGCAGGAAGCATGGAGTTCCTGGAATGCACTACAGCTCTGGCATAGAGAATACTTTCCTGACTGGATGTGAGGACTAGTTTAAAAGAAAGAAAGTGTTTTTCACAGGGGAGTGGGAGTCGGGGAACAAGACATAACAGGGCTCTCTTGTTTGTACTTTTTTGCCCTTTATGATTTTATCTGACTCTTTAGAGCATGTATTACTATGATGAAAATTAAAATTAATTGACCCAATCCCAGCTGGTGGATGATTTCTCATTTTCTCTCTCTCTTTTTCTTTCTGTCTCTCTCAGGAGAGTGCTCACACCCTATGGCAAAAACTTAAAACAATAAAATTAAATTAATCGAGCTAGCCATTGGCATAGTGATTAATACATTAAAGCAGCTGGATACCACATGGCCAACTATGTGGGTTCAAGTTCTGGACCCAGTGGCTTGAAAAACACAACTGGTCCATGTGCCTATGTGCCCAAAATCAGAAGGGACTGAACTATGGTCACCCTCCCACCCCAGGGAGTTATTACTCACTTTCCTTTCTCTCTCTCTCTTCCTGTATCTCTCTAGCAAGCATATATGCCCTATAGCAAACTAAAAGGAAAAAATTAAATTAATAAAATGAATTAAAATATAATTCCTCTTTATTTATAATAATTATTATTATTTTGATTTGACCAAAGAGAGAGAGAAAGAAACTGAGAAAGCAAGCCTCCAAAGCAAGAATTCAAACTGCAATCAGCCATGTGGGAGTCCAACACCTTAACCACCATGCCCCCTGCCAGTCTTAAAATGGTATAATTCTGTACCCTTATTTTACTTATATGAAAACATCATTCTTGTTTCACCAATATGTTGGTAGAATTCCTTTTAAGAATATTAAAAATAAGAAATCACAGTGTCCCCCTCCCAGATCCAGGGCTAGCCAGGACAGAAAACTGCTAGACACCTCCAACTTTGCCTATTTCTGGCCTCTGGGTTCAACTTCACGGCTATGAAGTCTCCCCAAGCCGATGTCCCCCTCCCAGACCCAGTGCTAGCCAGGAAAGAAAGCTGCTAGACACCTCCAACTTTGCCTATTTGTGGCCTCTGGGTTCAACTTCAGGGCTGTGAAGTCTCCCCCATCCAGTGTCCCCTCCCAGACCCAGAGTTAGCCAGGTAGGATAGCTGCTTTGCTCCCTCATGCTCTCATCTGTCCCCTCCAAATGTTTTTTTCTCTTTTTGAAAAAACAGCTCTCTGCCTCCTTGGATCTTTCTCTTGTTTATCTCTGTCTTTTTTCTCACCTAGGACAGAAAGCTGCTATCCACCTCCAACTTTGCGTACCATGTGATTTCCCATTTTCATCCCAATTTCATTTTTTGTGAAGTGATTTTTTCCCCTTTTCCCCTCACTTTCTCCTACTACTTTCATTTTTTGTTGCCTTCTCTCCCTATTTCTATTTTCTACTTTCTCTTTCTTTACCTTACTTTTCTGTTTTACTTCTCAGCCCTTACCCTCTGTTTAGAGATGATTACTTGCATAGTAGCTAACCATTTGAGCATTGCGAGTTTTGGAGAATTCTTTTCACATCACTGTAGTGGTTGCAAAATTAGTGAAATTCTCCTTCACAAATGTGATTTCAAAACTCCTCCTGTGATTCCCACATTTGAGGACTTAGTAGAAGGGAGAAAATATCACCAGATTATTTCACAGTGGGGGAAACACATGAGTTCACAGTCACCGAATCCCTCTCCAACAAATTGACCAGAAGTGAATACATTACTTACCAAGTGACTAAAAATCTAAAAGAGCCTCAAGGATGAGAGAATCAAGTAGTACATCTCCACCAAGGAAACAATGTAACCTGTCTCCAAGTAGAGAAAATTTTGAGCAGATTACTGAAATGTCAGAGAAAGAATTTAAAATATTTATGGTAACAAAATTCTATGAGATGTAAGAGAAAAGAGACTTTGAGCACCAAGAGTTAAGTAAGTCCTTCCATGATATGAAAGAAGAATTAGACACCATAAAAAGAATCAAATGGAACTGTTAGGCATGTAGGCTATAATACAGAAAATTAAAATCTCCCTCAAGAGTATCAAAAGCAGGCTAGACCATGCAGAATATCGAATTTTGGAAGTCAAAGACAAAACCAACCACCTTAAAAAAAATAAAAAATACTGAGAAAATAGCCAAGAAAACTGAGGATAATACACGAGAAATACTAGATACCATAGAACGCCCAAATATATGAATAACTGATATCCCAGAAGGTGAAGAAACTAATTAGGGCATTGATAATCTATTCCATGAAATCCTAGAAGAAAAGTTTTCAAGTCTAGAGAGGCATTCAAACATCCAGACACAAGAAATACAAAGAATTCCAAGTAGAATCAATTTTCAAGATCCTCTCCATGCTATATTATAGCTAGATTGACCAGAACAACAGACAAAGACAAGATACTAAAATTGGCAAGAGAGAAATGTCAAATCACTTACAAAGGCTATCCCATCAGGCTAACACTGGACTTCTCATTGGAAACAATGCAAGCAAGGAAAGAATGGGGAAATATATTCAAAGAGTTCAATGAAAAACAATTTAAACCAAGAATACTATACCTTCATATGGGAAAAGAAAATAAAAATGTTCTCGGAAAAATAAAACCTGATAGAGTTTATCAACTCCAGACCAGCTCTTCAAGAAATTCTGAAAGGAGTGCTGTACCAAGAAAACTAAAGAGAGACAGACAGCAATAAGAAAACAACCAGGAATATGGCTAACTTAATGGTAGGGACAAGTCTGGAAATATCAATAATAACATTGAATGTCAATAGATTAAATTCTCTGATCAAGAGACAAATACTGACTGAATGGATTAAAAATCAGAAATCCTCCATCTGCTGCCTACAAGAAACCCATCTCATGGATAAAGACATACATAGACTAAAAGTGAAGGGCTAGAAAAAGGTATTCCATGCAAATGGAAACCAAAAAAGAGCAGGATTCGCTATACTGATTTTGGACAAAATAGGCTTTAAGACAAAAACTGTAAGAAAAGACAAAGAAGGGCATTATATGGTGATAAAAGGGCTAATTTGCCAAGAAGATATAATGCTTATTAATATTTATGCACCAAAGTCATGAGCACCTAAATATGTAAAAGAAAAACTGCTAGATCTGAAAGGAGAGATAGACTGTAACACTGTAATTGTTGGAGATTTCAGCACCTCATTATCTCCTTTAGACAGGTCAACGAGACAAATAAATAAACAAAGAGGACCTAAATGATACCATAAATCAGATGGACTTGATAGACATCTATAGAACTTTCCACCCAAAACCCACAAAATATACATTTTTCTCAGTTCCCCATGTTACTTTCTCAAAGATTGACCACATTATAGGGCACAAACCAGCCTTTATAGATTTAAAGGCACAGGAATTATATCCAGCAGCTTCTCTGACCATGATGGAATTAAACTTGATATTAATCTCAGGAAGAAAAGCCCTCAAAAATATACAAATGCATGAAAACTAAATAACCTCCTTCTGAATTACTCCATGACTACTGCAGAAATTAAGATGGAAATAAAAAGATTCATGGAAACTAATGATAATGAGTATACAAGTTTTCATAATCTATGGGATACTGCAAAAGCAGTCATAAGAGGGAAGTTTATAGCAATTAGTGTGCACAAGAAAAAGATGGAAAGGTGGCAAAAAGACAACCTAACACCATGCCTTAGGGAATTGGAAAAAGAACAACAACATCAACAGCAAAATCCAAAAAATGCCAGGAGAAAAGAAATAACAAAGATTTGAGCAGGAATAAATGAAATAGAAAATAAGTGAACTATCAAGAAAAAAATGAAAGCAAAAGCTGGTTCTTTGAAAAGATAAACAAGATTGACATACTATTAGCCAGACTAACCAAAAAGACAGAAAGAAACCAGAGAAGTCAAATCCACAGTGAATCAGTCAACATTACATCAGACATAACAGAAATACAAAACATCATTAGAGGATACTATGAGTGACTCCATGCCAACAAAGAAGAAAATCTGGATGAGATGGACAAATTCCTGGAGACATATAATCTACCAAGATTGACACAAGAGGACATAGAAACCCTGAATAGACCTATAACAAGCAGAGATTTAATCAGTAATAAATAACCTCCTAACAAAGAAAAGTCCAGGCCCTGATGGCTTCACTGCCGAATTTTACACAACTTTTAGAGAAGAGGTAACCCCCATTTTACTCACACTGTTTCTAGAGATAAACAAGGAAAGCACCCTTCCTAATTCATTCTATGAAGCCTCCATTACTCTCATTCTTCAAATGGATAAGAATATGCCAAAAAAGGAAAACTACAAACCTATATCCCTGATGAATATAGATGCAAAAATTCTCAATAAGATACTTGCTAACCATATTTAACAGCATATAAAAAAGGTTATTCATCATGACCAGGTAGGCTTTATTCCAGGGATGCAAGGGTAGCGTAGCATACATAAAACCATAAATGTAATACACCATATTAAAAGAAAAAAAGATAAAAGCCATATGGTCATTTTAATTGATGCAGAAAAAGCATTCGACAAAATACAACATGATCAAGACTCTCAGTAAAATTGGCATAGAAGGACCATTTCTCAGCATAATAAAAGCCATTTATGAAAAACCTATAGCTAACATTACACTAAAAATGGGTACAAGACAAGGCTGCCCACTTTCTCTGCTCCTATTGAATGTAATACTGGAAGTTCTAGCCAATGTAACCAGACAAGAGAAGGAAATAAAAGGTATTCCAATAGGGGAAGAAGAGCTGAAGTTATTTCTGTTTGCAGATGACATGGCTATATACATAGAAGACCCAATAGTATCCGTAGTATCCATGGAAAAACTTGTCAAAGTAATAAATGCATACAGTAAAGTGTCAGGATACAAAATTAACTTACAAAAATCTATAGCATTTCTACATACTAACAAGAAGAAGACAGAGACAGAACTGAATAATGTAATTCCATTTACCATAGCTACAAGAAGTATAAGATACTTAGGTATAAAACTGACCAAGGAAGTGACCTCTACAAGGAAAACTATGAAAACCTTAAAAAGGAAATTAAAAAGGACACTAAAAAGTGGAAGGGCATTCCGTGTTCCTGGATTGGCAGAATCAATATAATAAAAAAGGAAATTGTACCCAAATTAATCTACATATTTAATGCAATCCCTATAAAATTACAAGAGACATTCTTCACAGATCTAGAAAAGACAATCATAGAATTTGCCAAGAACCATTAAAGACTCTGTTTTGCTAAAGCCATCCTGTGGAAGAGTGGAGTAGGCTGCATCTCACTTCCTGACCCCAAAATATATTACAAAACTGTGATAATCAAAACAGCATGGTATTGGCACAAAAACAGAGATGAGGACCACTGGAACAGAGTACAGACTCCAGAAATAAACCCCAAAACATACAGCCAACTAATCTTTGACAAAAGGTACCGGTCAATCCAGTGGGAAAAGGGAAACCACTTTAGCAAATGGTGCTGGAAAAACTGGATATCCACCTGCAGAAAGCTGAATCTGAACTCCTATCTTTCACCATTAGCAAAAATCAACTCAAAGTGGATCAAAGATCTAAACCTAAAACCACAAACTATAAAACTACTGGTGGAAAACACTGGGGGAAACTCTGGGAGACATTGAGGTAGGCAAAGACTTCTTAAGCAAGACCCCCAAAGCACAGGCAATAATCCCCCAAATAGACAGTTGGAATTACATCAGATTAAAGAGTTTCTGCATGGCAAAGGATACTTTAATTGGTGTGAATTGACAACCCTTGGAATGGGAGAGAATTTTTCTTAACTGTGCCTCAGATAAGTGACTAATAACCAGAATACACAGGGAACTCAAGCAGTTTACCTGGAAGAAAATTATTAACCCAATTAAAGATGGAAAAATGAGCTGAATAAATAACTTTCTAAGGAAGATATATGATATGAAAAAAATGCTCAACATCCCTCATCATAAGGGAGATGCAGATCAAAACCGCAATGAGATACCACCTAACCCCAGTCAGATGGTGAATATTAAAAAATAAAAATAAAAATAATGATAAGTGCTGGAGGGGTTGTGGTGAAAGGGGAACACTCCTACACTATTGGTGGGAATGTAAATTGGTTTAGCCACTGTGGAAAATGATTTGGAGGTTCCTCAAAGACCTTCAAATGATCCAGCGATTCCATTCCTGGGTACCTACCCAAAGGACAGGAGAGCACTCAGTCAGAAAGGCACTTGCACAACTATTTTCATTGCAGCATTATTCATGATTGCTAAGACATGGAACCAACTGAAATGTCCACAAATAGATGAATGGATTGAAAAATTGTATCACATATATTCCATGGAATACTATTCAGCCATAAAAAGCAACAAGACCCTGGAATTTGATAGAAAGTGGACGAATATGAAAGATTTGTTGCTGAGTGAAGCAAGTCAGGCTATGAAAGAGACACACTGTATGTCTCCACTTAACAAACACCAACTGCTCTCACTCTATGGTAGAGACTGAAAGACTGGAGAACATAAAAGCATTAAAATCTGTAATGGACACTAGAGACAAAGTGAAAAGTGAGTGTGGGAGGGGAAGAGTGTAGGAAAGGAAATTTGGGGGGGAAATGGAGAGATAAGACACTTATGGGACACAGATAAGGTTTATTATCTATTGACGAGGATGTATATAATAGTCTCAACTAGGCTGGAGGAAAACACTTAAGGAACATAAAAATGAAAAATTATTTGTTTATGATAATATGTATGGTAATATATTTGAACCAATATATAGTGTATTCATGATGGGAAAATTCATTTGGTATGCTGTAATGATACACAGTGATAGAACATAAAAAATAAGTAACGAAAAAATATAAGGGAACCCACAGAATGGCAGAATACAGTTGGAAAACATGTATCTGAAAAAAGGTTGATATTTAAGAGTGTATAAATAGGCAACAATAACAAAACCCCCATAACTGAACAATAACAAGACAAACATCTCTGTAAAATGAAGAGAAAGAGACCGTTCTGTGGCCTGGTGGTTAAGGCAGACAGATCCCAAATGGCCAATAATGAAGTTTGAGTCCCAGACCTAAAGGCTTGCCAATGGTGCAGTTCGAGTCCCAGACCTAAAGGCTTGGGAAACACACTGAGCACATGTGCATGCCTGACCAAAAAATCCAGAAAGGGAAAAATAGAGGAGAAGGGATTGCAGTGTGACCAGGCCCCACAGTAGTGCTTTCTTGCTTTCCCTTTCTCTCTCTCTCTGTATCTCTCTGACAAGCACATGTGCCCTCTGGCAAATTAAAAAAAAAAAAAAGGAAACGATTTGAGTAAACATTTCTCCAAGATATACAAATGACCAATAAGCACATTAAAAAGATACTCAAAATCACTATTTATTAGATAAATACAAATGAAAACCATAATGAGATGCTACTTTGCACCTATTAGGATGGCTACTATCAAAACCAAAATTATATTAAAAATATAAAAACAAGACAAAACTCCAGAAAATAGCAAGTATTGGTAAGAATGTGGAGAAAATGCACCCCTTGGGCAACATTTGTGGGAATGTAAAACGGTGCAACCACTAACCACTACGAAAAACAGTATGGTTATTCTTTAAAAAAAAAATTAAAAATAGAATTACCACATGATCCAGCAATTCCACTTCTGGGTATATACTTGAAAGAATTAATGGCAGAGACTTGAAGAGCTATTTGAACACCCATGTTCAGAGCAGCATTATTCACAATACCCAAAATGTGGAAACAACCCAGGTGTCTATCAGTGAATAAATGGAAAGAGAAAATACGATTAGCACGTGCGATAAAATATTGGGCCTAGAAAGTAATGACATTATAGTATATGCTACAAGATGATTAACCTTGAGAATATTATGTTAAGTGAAATAAACCAATCGCAAGTGGACAAATGCTGTGTGATTCAACTTATATGAGGTATCTACAGTAGTCAAATTAATAGAGACAGAAAATTGGAAAGGTGATTGTCAGTGACTGAGGAGAATGGAGAGAAGAGTCATTGTTTAGAAGGTACACAATTTCAGTTTTTAAAAATTCCTTTATTTCTTCCATGAGAGAAACAGAGACAGAGAGTGACAGAGAAACGCTCCTATAGCGTCCCTGTGCCATGGTCCACACCCAGTCCCGTGGATCATGGGCATTTGGGTGTTCATCTGGTATGCACAGGGAAATTCTAAGACGTGAATCCAGGGCCCTCCCATGTGAGCCTAGTTGTGCTACTGCTGCATCACTGTCTGGGCCCAAGAGTTTCAGTTTTGCCAGAAGAGTTCTGGAGATGGATGATGGTAATATTAGCATAATAACATGAATATTCATAATGACACTAAACCATACATCTAAAATTTGTTAAAATAGTTAGCTTTAAAAAGTTTATTCATTTATTTATTCCATGAGAAAAAGAGATAGAAAAAAAGGCACTCTGAGCAAGGCCTTCACACCACAATCCACTCCCAATCTCACTCAGCCTAGATCCTGTGTGTGTGTGTGTGTGTGTGTGTGTGTCCCTAGCATGAAAAGAGAGGTCCTGGGATCCAAACCCAGGACCTTTCTTATGTGGGTCCAGTAGTGTTACTGCTATGTTACCACTGCTATGCTAACATCTGAACCCTAAAATAGTGACTTAAAAAATGTATTATTTTGTGTTGACATATAATGATTTTATATATTACCTTTTGTGTTATATGTGTTTTACCTTATCACCACATTAAAAATAATAATTTTTAATTAAATTTATTATTATCATAATATTTTTTAATATTACATTGAATCACATATATCTTTACAGTGCATTACATTGCCTTTTCCAGGATTACCATGCATATCAGTCAAGACAAAGACATTACTATCTACATCATCATCAAATAGCTTTTCATAATTTTTTTCAGATTATTATTATTATTATTTATCCTCAATTTTTTAAACATTCAATCACTATATATCATTTGGCTTGCAAAAAGAATTTACCCAACGTGAAATACTCCTCAGACCAGTTAAATTGAGAATACTATAAATGTTATCAACAGGTAACAAACCATTTCTGTGTCTCACTAATGTCATGCCTCTCTATTTGCTCTCTTGCTATCCTTCTCTATAGTCTTTCCTTCTCCCACCCTATTCTACACTGTCTTCAGCATCTATAACTATTTCCACTGCTTTTAAGCCCTCCAGTATTTCAATCTCTACCATAAAGTGTGGATAGTCAGTATATATTAAGTGATTACATACAGTATATTTCTTTCATATCCTGGCTTGCTTCACTCAGCAATACATCTTCCATATTTGACCACTTTCTATCAAATGCCAAGGTCCTGTTGTTTTTTATGGCTCAATGGTATGCCACAGAATACGTGTGCCACACTTTTTCCACCCATTCGTCTCTTTGTGGACATTTGGGTTGGTTCCATGTCTTAGCAATTGTGAATAATGCTGCAATAAACATTGATGTGCAAGCGCTTTTCACACAGGGTATTCTCCTGTCCTTTATGTAGATACCCAGAAGTGAGATTGCTGTATCAAAAGATCTATTTGTAGATCTGTGAGGAAACTCCATATTGTTTTCCACAGTGTCTGAACCAGTTTACATTTCCACCAACTGTCTAGGAGAGTTTCCCGTTCACCACATCCTCGCCAACACTTACCACATTTTATATTTTTAATCTTTGCCATTCAGACAGGGATTAGGTGGTATCTCATTGTGGTTTTAATCTACATCTCCATTATGATGAGGGATGTTGAGCATTTTCTCATATACTTTTTGGCTGTTCCAGATCTTCCTTGGAGAGATTTTTGTTCAGCTCATTTTCTCATCTTTTAATTGGGTTAATCTTTTGCTTAAGTTCCCCCTATGCTCTGGTTATCAGTCTCTTGGCTGAGGCATATTTTACAAAAATATTCTCTCATTCTTAAATGATGGTTGTCAATTCACACTAATTACCATGTCCTTTACTGTGCATAAACTTCTTAGTCTGATACAGTCCCACTTGTCTATTTTAGGCATTATTACCTGTGCTTTGGGAGTCTTATTTAAGAAGTCTTTGCCTACTTCATTGTCTCCTAGAGTTTCCCCAGTATTTTCCACCAGTAGTTTTATAGTTTGAGGTCTTACGTTCAGATCTTTGATCCATTTTGAGTTGATTTTTGTTAGTGGTGAAAGATAGGGATTCAGTTTAATCTTTCTGCAGGTGTATACCCAGTTTTTCCAGCACCTTTTACTAAAGAGATGTTCCTTTTCTCAATGGGTTGACTGGTATCCTGAGTCAAAAATAAGTTGGCTGTAAAATGTTGGAGTTTATTTCTGGGGTATCTAATCTATTCCATTGGTCCACCTGTCTGTTTTTGTGCCAATACCATGCTATTTTTTTTTTCTTTTTTTGGAGAGGTTTTTGCTATAGGGCGCGTGTGCTCGCCAGACAGACGGAGAGAGACAGAGAGACAGAAAGCGAGAAATCACTCCCCGGGGGGATGGCCATGCCACAATCCCTTCTCCTCCATCCTCCTCTC
>NW_006160024.1:2909926-2910542 GCF_000334495.1 Tupaia belangeri chinensis
TGCTTTGGCAATACGAGGTCTTTTATGATTCCAGACAAATTCTATGATTGTCTTTTCTAGATCTATGAAGAATGTCTCTGGTATTTTGATTGATATTGAATTAAATATGTAGATTAATTTGTGTACAATTGCTATTATGATTATGTTAATTCTTCAAATCCAGAAACATGGGATGTCCTTTCACCTTTTTAATGTCATTTTTAATATCTTTTTCAAGATTTTCATACTTTTCTTTGTAAAGGTCTTTGACTTCCTTAGTTAGGTTTATCCCTAACTATCTTAGACATTTTGTGGCTTTGGTGAAAGGGATTCCTTTCTTCAGTTCTATCTCAGTCAATTAGTATGTATATAGAAATGCTATAGATTTTTGGATGTTGATTTTGTATCCTGCCACTTTACTGTATTCATTTATTATTATTATTTTTTTTGAATTAAAGTATGAGTTTATTTTAGTGCCAAAATTTTTTGAGATTTATGTATAGTTTATTATAATACACATTTTCCATGAACTTTTTTTTTTTTAGTTTTTATTATCATCATAATCTTCTTTATATTACATTGGATTACATATAACTTTACAGTGTATTACATTGTTTTTTCAAAAGGGAATGCCATG
>NW_006160024.1:2910831-2913296 GCF_000334495.1 Tupaia belangeri chinensis
CTTCACTCAGCAATAGATCCTCCATATCTGACCATTTTCTATCAAATTCCAGGGTCTTGTTATTTTTTATGGCTGAGTAGTATTCCATAGAGTATATATACCACACTTTTCCAATCCATTCATCGGTTTGTGGACATTTAGGTTGGTTCCATGTCTTGGCAATTGTGAATAATGCTGCAATAAACATTGATGTGCAAGCACTTTTCTGACTGATGTATTCATTTATTATTTTGAGAAGTTTTTTTCATGGAATCCTTTGAGTATAACATCATGTCATCTGCAAATAAAGATATTTTCAACTCTTCTTTGCCTATTTGAAAGCATTTTATATTGTTCTCTTTTCTGGTTGTTTTGGATAAGACTTCTAGCACTATATTAAAAAGTAGTGGGGAAAGTGGGCAAAAGTGTCTGGTACCAGTTTCTAGTGAAAAAGTGTTTAGTTTTTCCCCATTCAGTATAAAGTTAGCGATAGGTTTTTCATAAATGGCTTTTATTGTGTTGAGAAATGACCCTTCTATACTAATCTTACTTACTGAGAGTCTTGATCATGAAAGGATGTTATATTTTATCAAATGCTCCCTCTGCATCAATTGAAATGATCATATGGTTTTTATCTTTCTTTCTGTTAATATGGTGTACTATATTTATGGTCTTGCATATGTTGAACCACCCTTGCATCTTTGAGATAAAGTCTATCTGGTTGTGATGAATAATCTTTGTTATATGTTGTTGGATATGATTTGCAAATATCTTCTTGAGAATTTTAGTTGTTGTTTTTTCAATTTCCTGAGACATGATGTTAGGTTGTCTATTTGCCACCTTTCCATCTTTTTCTTATGTACACTAATTGCTATGAATTTCCCTCTTCTGACTGCTTTTGTCATGTCCCATAGATTATGGAAACTCGTGTACTCGTTATCATTTGTTTCCATTAATTTTTAAATTTCAGACTTAATTTCTTCAGTAGTAAAGAAGCCATTCAGAAGTAGATTGTTTAGACTCCATGTGCATTTTCAAGGGTGTTTCTTGATTTAACATCAAGTTTAATTCCATCATGGTTAGAAAAGATGCTGGATATAGTTTCTATGCCTTTTAATCTGTAAAGGCTTGATTTGTGTTCTATCACATGGTCAGTCTTTGAAAAGGTTCCATGCTGGGGTGAGAAAAATGTATATTTTGTAGTCTTATGGTGGAAAGTTCTATAGGTGTCTGTTAAACCCATTTGATTTATAGTGTAATTTAGGTCCTGTATTTCTCTATTTATTTTCTGTTTAGAAGATATGTCTAAAGGAGATAATGGGGTGTTGAGATCTCCCAAAATTATATTGTTGCATGCTGTCTCTCTTTTAAGCTCCAGAAGTCTTTTCTTCACGTATTTAGGTGCTCCTGAGTTGGGTGCATAGATATTTATAAGCATTATGTCTTCTTGCTGAATTAACTCTTAGCTATTATGTGATATTCTGTCTCTTCTTACAGTCTTTGTCTTGAAGCCTGTTTTGTCTGAAATCAGTATTGCAACTCCAGTCCTTTTGTGATTTCCATTTGCATGGAATGATTTTTATCCATAAAGTGCTTCTCTTGTAGGCAACAGATAGAAGGTGTCTGTTTATCCATTCAGCCAGTGTGTCCCTCTTAATTTAATACATTAACATATAATGTTATTATCGATATTTCCATACCTGTTCATATCATTAAGTAAGACATTTTATTGATTGTTTTTTGTTCTCTTATAACTCTCTGTCTGACTTCTTATTTTTCCTGGTATAACACTCCCTTCAGAACCTCTTGAAGAGCTGCTCTGGAGTTGGTAAATTCTTTTTTCTTTTCATTTATTTATTTATTTATTTTTCATTTTTTAATACATTCAATCTCATTATTTAGCTTACAAGTTGATCATTTCAATATAAGAACATTTCTCCCCGGTTGAGTTGATAAAAATATAACAACACTACCTCCCTGTCTCAACAATGCTGTCTTCATATCCCTACTCCAAATGTTCTTCCTCAGACCCCACTTGTCCACACACACCACATCTGGCATTCACATCCACCTCTTGTGTTTGTACATCCTTTAGCCCATCAGTTTCAGTTATAGAGTGTGGGCATTCAGTATATTTTAAGTGGGGACATACAGAGTCTCTCCTTCATAGCCTGGCTTGCTTCACTCAGCAGTAAATCTTCCATATTTTTCCACTTTCTGTCAAAAGCCTGGGTTTTGTTGTATTTAATGGCTGAATAGTATTCCATAGAGTATATGTGCCACAGTTTTTCAATCCATTCAGCCATTCGAGGGCATTTGGGTTGGTTCCATGTCTTAGCAATCATGAAAAGTACCGCAATAAACATTGATGTGCAAGCACTTTTCCAATGAGAAATTCTTCTGTCCTTTGGGTAGATGCCAAGAAACGGGATTGCTGGATCATATGGCAGTTCTATTTGTAGATTTTTGAGGAATCTCCAAATTGT
>NW_006160024.1:2914518-2928058 GCF_000334495.1 Tupaia belangeri chinensis
GTGCATTACTTCCAGAAATTTCTTCATGGAAATCATTGGGTCTTCTATGTACACAATCATGTCATCTGCGAATAGAGAGAGTTTCACCTCTTCTTTTCCTATTTGGATGCCTTTAATTTTTTCCTCTTTTCTGATTGTGTTGGCGAGGACTTCCAATACTATGTTGAAAAGGAGTGGAGAAAGTGGGCATCCTTGTCTTGTAACCGTTTTTAGTGGAAAAGCTTTCAGTTTTTCTCCATTCAGGATGATATTCGCGATGGGTTTTCCATAGATAGCTTTTATTGTGTTGAGAAATGACCCTTGTATGCCAATTTTGCTGAGTGTCTTGAGCATAAAGGGATGTTGTATCTTATCAAATGCTTTTTCTGCATAAATCGATATGACCATATGGTTTTTGTCTTTTTTCCTGTTAATATGGTGAATTACATTTATGGTTTTACGTATGTTGAACCAACCTTGCATTCCTGGAATAAAGCCTACCTGATCATGATGTATAATCTTTTTTATAAGTTTTTGGATATGGTTTGCTAGTATCTTGTTGAGAATCTTTGAGTCTATATTCATCAGAGATATTGGAGTTGGTAAATTCTTTCAGGTTTTTTTTATTTGACAACATTTTTATCTTTTTTTCCCTTATGAAGGATAATCTTGCCAGATATAGTATTCTTTGTTGAAATTGTTTTTCATTTAACACTTCGACTATATTTCCCCATTTTTTCCTTGCCTGCATTATTTCCAATGAGAGGTCCAATGTTAGCCTGATGGGATGACCTTCGTAAGTAACTTGACATTTCCCTCTTGCCAATTTTAGTATATTGTCTTTGTGATTATGGCCAATCTGGCTATGAAGTGCCTTGGAGAGGATCTTCTTGGGTTGATTCTATTTGGGTTCCTATGTATTTATAGGGTCTGGATATTTGAATGCCTCTCTAGGTTTGGATAGTTTTCTTCCAGAATTTCATGAAATAAATTATCAATTCCCTTAATATTTTCTTCCTCTTCTGGGATACCAATTATCTGTATGTTGGGGTGCTTGATGGTATCTAGTATTTCTTGTATATTATCCTCATTTTTCTTGGTTGTTTTCTCAATCCTTTTGATACTTTTTTCTAGGTCAGAGGTTTTGTCTTGTACATTCGAGATTCAATCTTCTCCATGATCTAATCTACTTTCAATACTTTCAGGGGAGGTTTTAATTTCCTGTATCATATTCTTTATCCCTAACAGTTCAGTTTGATTCTTTTTAAAGGTGTCTATTCTTCTTTTGAATTGTGAAAGGACTTCCTCATGTCCTGGGGCTTGTTGTCTCTTTTCTCTTGCATCTCAATTAGTTTGGTCACTACAAATATTCTGAATTGCTTATCCTACATGTCCACCATTGTGTTTTTGGTGGGTGAGGAGGAATTGATGTTTTCCGTTAGGGTAGAGGCATTTTCTTGGTTGCTTATATTTCTTGTGCCTCTGTGATTTTTTCTAGTCATCTTTTGATCTACATATTCTTTCCTAAATTATTCAAGGTATCTCTGAGCATTCAAAGGTGTGCAGGAGTAGAAAATTTGCAATCTCTCTTCTGCTCTGCCTCCCTGCTTCTCACCAGCACCCTGTACTGTTGTCACTGGTCCTGGATAACCCAAAGTTTTCCCTGTTTCTAAAGAACAGGTGCACCTCAAACTGAGCTGCTTAACTTCACCTCAGGAGCAAAAAAAAAAAATATTGTGCATTGCCTGTTGTTCTGTCCAAAACACTGATGTCCTGGGAGTTCAAAGGTGAATGGGAGAGGGGATCAGCCATGGGCTGGAAAGGCCATTTGCTTTAACTAGTCTCCAAAAAATAATTTAAAAATCTATTTGAAAATAAATATGCAGACACCTGTATAATTAACAATTTACTAAGATAACAAAACACACACACGAAGACACCAAATTAGAAAACCAAAAAAAAAGAAATTCCTTAGCCAACTTTATCTCTTGTAAGCTTCCAATCTCTTAGAACTCTTAAAATAGACGTGGATGCTACTCTGTGCCATGCCCTTCTCTCTTCACAGGTGTCAAGCCATTCCTCAGTATTGTGGTGAATTTTGCTGTGAGGGCCAGACCAATTTAAAAAATAATCCCTATGTTTGAGTAGCTCATAAAAGGGGACAAATCTATACCACAGTGTCAAGTATCACTGGCAGAATGAAGCAAATCTGGAGCCTCCTAAGGGATGATCCTGATGCAGCTCCCCTGGTCTGTCTAGTTCTGCTATGGGTGCTCATTGCTTGGATGAGCTGCTCTGATCCTTTGTAGAAAGATGTAAAGAAAAGAGAAAAGCCTGCGTGTGTATTTGTCCCCTGCATATTTAGAGATGGTGCATCCCAGCATAACCTTCCCAGTCCTACATGGCTCATGAGGTCATGGCCTGGGCCTCCAAGCATTATCAGACCCTGCAGGAGTCAGCTGAGGACCAGGGAGAATGGGGTCAAACACAAACCCTTTCTGACCCACTGGCTTTCCCCTAGCACATTTGGCTTGCATCTCATTTCATGAAGGGCTCTCCAGAAATGGCCAAAATATGTAATTCATGAGAGTTGAGCCCAGAATCTGGAGGCTCTGAGGTACATACAGGGAAGCTCTTGAATATGTTCTGGAGGGTCTCACCTATATCTCAGGTAAAGAGTTTTCTGGTAGCTCTTGCCCTGCCCCTGGTGACTCAGTCAAGAGAAACTACCTGTGGGTGTGACATACACCAGAGCCTCACCCAATTTTTGGATGGCCCACACACTTTTTCCTATTGCAGCCTATACAACTGGCCCTTTCCTATCCCCTCAGCCCCCTGGAATGTGCCACATACCAACCACTGGTGACAAAGCAACTGTCTCTGATTCATCACCCAGTGTTGTGCTGTAGACCCTGGCTCACAGCTTCCTTTGACTTTGTGGGTGTTCCAGTGTTTCTTAAATGTGTTATGAGCCAAGTGGCACTTTCCCATCTCTCATTCACCTTGATGACCCTATGAGGTGGCTGGAGGTGGAGGAGGGAAGTCCCTGACCTAGTCAGAAGTTTCTTTTTGCTCATGGCTCCCTGGAGGCTGTGTCTGTGCACCACCACTGTCTTTTCTTTTTAATTAATTAATTAATTAATTTTTATTTTATATACTTTCACTGGACATCACCGCAGCATACAAAATGCAATTTTCCTGCCAGAATACCCTGTAGAGCAGGGCCTTCTTTGGTGTTCTAGGCTGCTAAAGTCACTCCAGATTGTGGAGTCCCCTCCTTTCTAATGCATGCCACACTCTGTTATACCATGAGACATGGTGCAGCCCCTGTCTCTGGGCCAGATCCTTTGGTTTCTACTGTCTTCTTAAGAAGTCCCTTGGCCCTCCATGCAAACAGACTTATGCCAGTGAGATTTCCTGGCCTTCACTACACACTCTACTCTTGTATTGCTTCAATCTATAAGGATTACGCAGTTTATTTTTTTATATTGTGGAATGTGAATGAGTTAGTATGAAAATGAGTACCAATACCAGGTTCATTTCTTACTAGTTTTGTGACCTTGAGTGAGATACAATTTCAGTAAGTTAGTGTTCTCTTCTCAGTTAAATGAGAATAAGAATTTACCTTATAGGACAAATGTAGTGTGAGATGGGACAATAGCTATATTGCTGTTGACAAACTGCCTGCCACAGTGAATGTGTAGCAAAAAAGAATATTTTCCCATCAGTAATTTGAAAACTCCACAACATATGGTCATTTAGCTGGGCTAATCTGGGGTCGAATCTGGGCCTAATTCCTTACTGTGTCAGGAAAGCTGCATTAGAACATACAAAGACATATTTAGACTTGAACCTGTCTCAAATTTAGGTTAACGTATACTTGGTCTCTGCTACGTTCTCAGTGTCCCTAAAGGAGTACAGGAGAGGTGGGAAAGTCAGAGGGGACAGGAGACAGATGACTGTTGGTTTGTGCCATGTGCTGATTTGACTCTTCACAGACTCTATGTCATCCTGACCTCACAACACCCCAATGATGGAGATATTAATCTCCTCTAAGTAGAGAAACAAAAAGGAGGTAGAACAAAGCATAAAGTCAGAGTTATAGCATATTTTTGAAAGACATAAAGATCATGATGCTGGTGGTAGTGGTGGTGGTGGTGACGTAGCTGATATTTAAGCACCTACTATGTTATGGTTGTGCTTCTAAACACTTGACATACATGTACTCATCTCATTCTAATAAAAATTGTGAATGAGCCAAGTGGCACTTTCTGTGTCTATGCATCATTTACCTCCATTTTACATATGAAAACTCCAAAATACAGGAAGTTAACTAACTTAACTAAACACACATGCTAGTGAACAGTAGATTTAGGACTTGAACCAAGCAATCTTGACCAGAGTTCTGCAAATTTCTTCTATAATTGACCATGTAATAAATGTTTTAGGCTTTACAGACCAGTCTGTCATGTGCAGCCATAGACAATATGTCAACAAATGAGCATGGTTGTGTTTCAATAGAACTTTGTTTATGAAATGAACTTTGTTTATGAAATGACCCACAAGGCAAAGCCTGCTAACCCATGATCTTAACTACTACAACAAGAAAAAGAAGACCTAGAAGGATTAAAACTCTCTGAGAAATAAAATAATAACCATAAACAAAATGTGAGACTATTTTCTCACCTACTAAATGTAGTTTAATATACTGTTCATTTGATGTTGATATACCATTGATTCATTGCGAGAAAAATAGAGAGACAAAGCATTAATGGGACAAAGAAGTGGGGTATTATCTGTTGAAGATAACTTTATAGTATTATCAGCTGGACTGGGGAGAAATGTAAACATGTTGGAATATTCACTTTGTGAAAACTAAAAGATGTGATTGACTGTATATAAGAACTTGAAACAAAATAAGATTTAAAAAAAGAAAATTTTCTGTCTACCAGGCACTACCCAAGTGCTTTGGCTATACCAATCAGTAAAACAGACAGGAAACACAGCTGTTTGTGTGAGCTTATCTGCCAACAGCATTGGGAGGGGATCCACATATAATATAAATATATTTATTTACATGTAATATAAATATAATGCATGGATGGATTACATAGTATGCTAAAAAGCATTAAGTTCCATGACCATATCATGAGCATGGTAAGATGAATGAGAAAGCAGGAGAGGAGAGCACAGAATGACAAATGTAGGCCAAACTAAGCAGGTGCTACCGCAGCAAAGACCTAGTGGAGGTAAAAGAATGAGCCATATGATATTGTGCTGTGGCTTTCTATTCTGTAGAAAGGACACCAGTGCAAAGGCCTTAAGTTAGGACATTTCTCTTGTTCAAAGAAAAGCAAGAAGTTCATGTAGCTTGAATGTCCTAAATGGGGCAGTGAAAGAATAAGGTCAAAAATTAATGGGAGTCCAATTGTGTAGGGCCTTGGAGGGACAGCAAGGACTTGCCTTTTACTCCCAGAGAAATGGGAACAAGAGGAGTGACATGATTTGACTTAGGGAATGTAGTTAGTTTTGCTTGCCAGATTTCCACATCTGTAAGATAGATATAAGAGGAGTAGTTACCACATAGGGAATGTACGAGCATAAAATGAAAAATTCCAGGCAAACCACAAAAAATAATTCCATAATGAGCACCAAATAAATATTTATTATTTTAATTATTATTAACTTCATTTCCCTAAAAAGAACTTACTTGCAGGATCAGCAGTTGGCATAATGGCTATGTCACTGGACTCCCATGTAATCGACTGCAGTTCAAGTCCCAGACCTGATGGCTTAAACTCCCAAGATCCCAAGAGGACAATGGAGGAGAAGGGATTGTGGCATGGCCATCGCCCCTGGGGGGTGATTTCTCGGTTTCTGTCTCTCTGTCTCTCTCTGTCTTTCAGGCAAGTGCACACACCCTATAGCAAAAAACCTCTCAAAAAAAAAAAAAGAACTTACTAACTGTAATAAACTGTGCTTACTCACTCATACAGGTGAGTAGACTAGTACTGTTAATTCCTCATTACTACATCAAGAGCAGGAGCCACTATTTAATTCTAGGGGTACAGCAATTCTCACAAAGATGGTAATGAGTCACCATGGAGAATGTTATCCTTTGGAAGCCTGTGAGATTTCTTAGGTGACAAAAAATTTATAAAAATTTGAGATGCTTCCTCTGAAACAAGGATACCCACCGAAGACAATGGAGAATAATGATGAAATAAAAAGCAGTAGAAATTGCCAATGATAATGAAACTTCCAACAATGATGGCAAGGTGTATTAGTTACCCATTGCTTGGTAACATACTATCCCCAAAACTAGTAGTTTAAAACCTAGAACATTTATTTCACAAAGATTCTGAAAATTAGGTATTAGAAAACTGTTTTTTGTTTTGTTTTGTTTTGTGTTTTGCTGGCGATTCTGGCTTCAAGTTTTTCATTAGGTTGCAAGTAAGATGTCAGTTGGGGTTGCAGACATCTGAAGGCTTAACTGGTTCCAGAGGATCTGCTTCTAGTACGGTCCACCCACAGGCTGTTGGAGAGAAGCCCCAGCTTCTCACCACTTGGGGTTCTCTGCTTGAGAGTCACTATCCCATGGCACCTGTCTTCCATCTGTGAGTGATAGAAAAAAGGGCAAGGAGGGAAGTGCAATGCATTTTATGGATTAACCTCAGCAGTGACACACTATCACTTCACTATGTAGCATATTCTTGAGAAATAAGTCACTATTTCCCGTACACACTCAGGGAAGGGGCTCGATCTCCACCTTGTAAAGGATGGAGTATTCAAGAATCTGTAATTATAATGTAAAACCATCACACATTGATGTGTGAATTATAACATTGTTAGGTAGTGCCAAAGTTTAATTTTCAAAAGCTCTCACCCAAACACATAGTGAGTAAGTGTCAAAGACTTACTACAAATTGAGTATCTGACATTATTGGCTCCTGGTGTATTTTTTTTAATTTATTTAAAAAATTTTTATATACATTCAATCACATTATTTAGCTTACAAAGTGAATAATTCAATATGTGAACATTTCTGAACATTTGATCAACAGTCCAGTTGATCAAAATATCTTCAACCAATAACACCACACCTCCCTATCCCGTCAATGCTCTACCTCCGTATCCCTCGGTCCTGTGTATTTTGTATTTTGGATATTTTCAGACTTTGGAATATTTACATATACATAATAGGATCTCTTGAAGATGAGACCAATTTCATTTAGGGTTTTTTTCCCCTTTATTCAGGATACAGCATGAGAACATGCAAGCAAGAGAGGAAATCAGAGGCAGGGAGCGATAGAGAAAGATGAGAACGCTCCACAAGGTGTAGTCATACCAGGAACCCTTTCCTCTGGTCCTGTAGGCTGTCAGATCTTGGGCACTTATGCATGCCTAATGTGTTTCAGGATGACCAGGCCAGAGATTTGAATTACGGCTGCCATGTGGGATCTGGGTTTTCTTGAGCAGTACATCTCTGCTATGCCTCAGCCTTATTTATATTTCATGGGTGTCTTCTACATATAGCCTGAAGGTAATTTTATACAAAAATTTTCATTGCAGCATTTTGACTGCAATCTGTCACATGAGGACAAATTGAAATTTTTTGCTTGTTACATCATGTGGGTGCTCAAAGATTTCAAATTTTGCTATAACCAAAAATACTAACAATATTAAGTGCTGGCAAGGCTGTGGTGAAAGCGGAACCCTCCTACACTGTTGGTGGGAATTTAAATTAGTATAACCACTGTGGAAAACGACAGGAGGTCCCTAAAAAATTTACAAATTGCTCTTTACCCAAAGGACAGGAAAACACTCCGTTGGAAAGATACTTGCACATACATGTTTATTGCAGCATTATTCCCTAAGTGCCTAATAACTGATGACTAGATTTTTAAAAAGTGCACATATACACAATGAAACATTACTCACCTATAAAGAACTGTGAGACTCTGTCATTTGATACAAAGTGGATGAATCTAGAAAATTTAATGTTAAGTGAAAAAAGCCAGTCTATGAAAGACAAATACAGTATGTTCCCACTTAATATATATAAAATGTTTGCACCTTATGGCAGAAATGGAATGATCTGAAGGCATAATAGTAGAACCAGAGACTGTATGGAGAGGAGAGGATTGTAGAGGATTAGGTGGGAGGGTCTCAGCAAAACATTTAAGACACAAGAATGTAAGGTTCTTTGTTGAAAATGAGAGATTGGTAATATCCCTGATTTGATATCACACACTGCATGCATACTTTGAAAAACCTTACTATATGTCATAAATATTTATGACAATTAAATGTAAATAAGAAAATTAGAAAAAAAGATGTTTGACCCAACATGGTTTCCAGTAAAATAAAGGCAATATAAAACACCAAGAATAGGGACCAGCAGTTAGCGTAATGGCTATGTCGCTGGACTCCCACAAAGTCGACCGCGGTTCATGTCCCGGACCCAGTGGCTTAAAAGTCACGCCAGGCATGTGTGTGTGTGTGCCCAAGATCCCGAGAGGAGAATGGAGGAGAAGGGATTGTGGTGTGACCACCCCCCCCGGGGGGTGATTTCTCGCTTTCTGTCTCTATGTCTCTGTCTGTCTGGTGAGCGCACGCACCCTATAGTGAAAACCTCTCAAAACAAACAAACAAACAAACAAAAAACACCAAGAATAATGGATTGATATAAATAAATGATGTTGCATCAGTGGGATACCATGTAGCTATTCAAAATCATGATGTCAATATTCATATTTTATATGGAAAGATATCCTGCTGTTTTGCTACATGAAAAAAGTAGTTTGAGAAGAGTATAGATTCTATGATTTAGTAAAAAAAAATCTACCTATGATTACAAATAGAAATGTGCAGAGGGAACAGCCTTATCATTGGTTTTCTGAAGATGCACTTACAGAAGATAAGTAGTTATGGTTTTTCTCTTTTGCTGATCTGGATTTTCAGGTTTTTCTAGAATGAACATATAGCCTAGACATCTTCTAACCAGGAAAGCCCCACCTCCAGCATCTCTCATAGATCTGGAAAAGGCAGGCAAGCAGGAAGGAAAGAAGGAAAGACAGAAGGAAGGAACTTGATTGCCCTAAAATCAAGTTTCCTTGAGTGTTCTTGAAGATCTGGAAAGCCCCAAGGAAATTCTCAGAATTTCTGGAAGTGGATTGTCTCCTGAGGCATCTCTTCTGTAGAGAGATGATGAATGGTAGGTGTTTTGGAGGCTTAGGATAATGTGAAATCACCCTGGGAAACCCAGCTCCTCCCCAGGATGTGGCAGTCCAGGGCTCCTCCCTACCCTACTTCATTACTTAAAAGGTGGAGGCATCCTTAGAGGAGGCGGCAGACACCACAGGCTCCTACAGGGAGAAAAGAGCATCTGAGGTATTCTTTTGGGTGTTGGCAGGACTGGGGGTTTCTTGACCTCATACAGAGGAATCTGTGCTCCATGGAGGCTGTTCTTATTCTGAGAGGCTCAGGAGGCTGCTTGCTACCCAGACCCTTGCCAGCTCAGCCTCTGATTCCACCTAATATTTTCCAGTTTGTTTCAAGATAGGGGAGTCTACATTCCGTGGAGCTCAAGATGGTCCTGAGTGGGGCGCTGTGTTTCCGGTGAGTATCTGTTGTGGTGGTGTCCTCTGGAGGAAGTGAATTCTGGGTAGACCTATCTTCCAGCCTGGCTAGGAAAGCAAGGAAGGTCTACAATTGCTCTGTTCTGGGGCTCACGGAGATGAAGGGCATCTTAGATGCTGTGGTCAACATTTCACTGCCTTAGTCTGGGACAGGTCACATGTGAGGATTCCCTGATGCTAAGGGCTGAATCAGTGAACCATCTGGTCTAGAGCAGCTGCTTAGTCTATCCATAGTAGGAATGGCAGTCAGAAGACCAGGCTCAGATCTCTGCTGCTGCCACCTACCACAGCAAACACGTCAGTCCAGCCACTCTGTGCCACTGTCTCCTTGCTGCCCTTTAGGGAAAACAAACAAAACATATAAACAAAATACTAAGGAGCGAGCAGCTGATTTCCTTGAACTGCTATGTTGTACTGACTCCCTCGGGTCTCATGAAGGGCCGGAAGCCCTGAGCAACTTCTCCAGAATCACTAGAAGGGGAGTGTTGCCTGCAGCATGTTAGTACTCTGCTATGCTCTGGACTTTACGACTGAGATGACAATAGTCCTTTCTCTCACTGAACGTAAAGTCTAGTACTTCCCAAAGTGTGTTCTATGGGACTCCAATCCATGAGATGCTTTACAGTTGAGCTCTCTAGTCATGTAAATGTGGGAAACACTGCTGTTTATGCCCCCTTCTAAGAGAACCACAGTTAAGCTCAGCATCTTAGTGACACAGAGGCTTTCTGAAGTAATGCAACTTCCTTTTATCTTTGTTGGTCAAACATTGAAGCAGTCTATACACTTGGATACTTTTCCCCCATACTCTTTTACCCTCTGGGAAACTCACTTGAGGAGACACCTTTCAACTCACAGGATGCCAGAAAATTGATCAAGACTATAGATGGGAAATAACTTTGGAAAAGTAAAATGAAATAATTTCAAATTAAAAAAAAAATCTCTTACCTGAGCTAGCAGGTGGTGTGGTGGTTAAGGTGCTGGATTCTCACATGAGTGACTGTGGTTCGAGTCCTGGACCTGGTGACTTCCAGGTGTGTATGCATGCATGCTCAAAATCCCAAGAGAAGAATGGAAGAGAAGAGATTGTGGCATAGCCACCGCTCCAGGGAGATGGTTTCTCACTTTTCCTTTCTATCTCTGTCTCTCTGGAGAGCCCACCTGCCCTAAAGTAAAAACAAAAATGAACAAGCAAAATATTCCCAATTTAGTAGGGAATATATGTCCCAGAGGAAGTTAATGTACCTTGAGGTCTTCAATAATAATTGAAGAATCAGATTCTAATTTAGAAAAGGCCTAGATACTATTGAGCCCATTGCCTTGGTCTAGCAATGGGGAGACTATGGCCCAGAGAGGCCAAGAAAATTATCTTTTGTGCCTCAGCAGCAATGGAGGCAGGGCTGGAAAGAGCTGTGGTCCAGTTTTTCTTCTAGCACACCATGTGGAGTACATGGAGGGTGTAGAAGAGATTAAGTAGTGTGAAGGATCAAGCCCAGACTCAGATGGTAGGTTGGGGGCCATCTCATTTTTTGGCATAAGACCAGTAGGATTAGGAGAGAAGTTTGCCCCATTACTTCTTGTACAGTGGGAAGTGGGAGTAAGGACAAAAATGCCTGAAATTGAGGTTCTCTCTTAAGATGACATAGGCTGGAGTACCCATCCCTCTCCTAACAGTTTCTTCCTTTCCTCCTGTTTCAGAATGAAGGACTCAGCATTGAAGGTGCTTTATCTGCACAACAACCAGCTTCTAGCAGGAGGGCTGCATGCAGGGAAGGTCATTAAAGGTTGGTGGTGAAACATGAGTTTACTTTCCTGGATCTTTGCATTCTGAGCGGAGGGGGCCTGGAGAGGGCTTAGACTCATCATGAAAATTAGCACATGCTGACAGCCCCCAGACCTGACCCAGTAGCTAAGGCCTCCTAAAACCAGGCTCTGTGGAAAAGCACGTAAAATAATATACTTTCCAGCAAACTGAGAACAGCTCCAATGAAACCTGAAACCTCTGGACAGAGGTGGGAATTATTTCTAAAACAGTTTTTCATGCCTTTGCAGGTAGATTTAGGTCAACTGCTCCATTTCTCTGGGAGCAGAGATGAGGATAGAACTAAAGCAGGCTTTCTACTAGCTTTTTACTCCATAGGGCATGGGTTTCTGCCTCTCTATGCTGGGATTCCTCTGCTGTCTCAGAGTGGTGGGACCCAGAAAGCAAGTGGCACTATCTAGTCTTGTGCTTACCACTCTGTTCTATGCACTGATGCAGGTCTTTCTCAACCAATGTACACTTGCCCACCTGGGATACACTTATGGAGCACTGGGGCCAGACAGATTCTTCAGGTTGTGTATACATGTATGTATGTATAGGTGCATGTGTGTGTGCATGTCTGTGCATATGTATTTGCATGTGTTTGTGTGTGTGTGTGTATGTGAGCAATGTGTTGTGTGATGCGTATAGGCGTGTGGGTGGTAGGAAGATGTACAGATCTCTGCTTTCAGGGATCTCACAAAGAGTAGGAAAATACCTCAGCAACTCTGATCAGAGGCTTATCAAAACAAGTTTTGGAAAAGAAGACTGAGAGTCAAGGGGACTAAAGGGAGTTGTTGAATCTACCTTAGGGTTTAGAGCTGACCCAGAACAAGGCAGGTAACATGGGACATGGTACAATGGGCTTCTGTATCTTGATGTCACCCTAGGCCAGCTAGCAGGAGACCAGCCTTCCTTGCATGACGGCCACTAAGAGGCTTCCCTCTGCCTGCCCCAGAAGAAGATTGTCTTACACGGCCCTGCTCCCGAGTCCAGGTTGGGGTGGGTGGGGCTAAGAGCAGTCAAAGTCCCTGCATCTGGCTTCCTTCTTGTAGGTGAGGAGATCAGTGTTGTTCCCAATCGGTGGATAGATGCCAAGTTCTCTCCAGTCATCCTGGGTGTCCAGGGAGGGAGCCAGTGCCTGTCGTGTGGGACAGAGAAGGAGCCAACCCTGAGATTGGAGGTGAGTCCTGCTGGGGCATTCTTGCCATCTGGTCACTAAGCCTCAGATGCTGAATGCACTGGGGTGGGAGTCCTGCCACCTCTGTGCTTTTGGGACACTCGTGCAGGTTCTGGCTGATCACAGCTCTGCCTCCTGCCTGAGGAGGCCCAGGGAGGAGGTCCCAACCCAGCCTAGCCCTCCCACCACTCCTGCTCTAGTCCCTCACCTACCCTGCCCGTTGCTTCTCTCTACTGGCAGCCAGTGAACATCATGGAGCTCTACCAGGGTGGCAAGGAGTCCAAGAACTTCACCTTTTATCGGTGGGACAAGGGGCTCACTTCCAGCTTCGAGTCAGCCACCAACCCGGGCTGGTTCCTTTGCACTGCACATGAAGCAGATCAGCCTGTTGGACTCACCAGGATCCCTGAGGATGCTGGCTGGGATGCCCCCATCACAGACTTCTATTTCCAGCAGTGTGACTAGGGCAGTGTGCCCTGAGAACTCCCTGGGCAGAGCCAGCTTGGGCAGCAGGTGGAGGGTAAAGGAGATCCATAGGGGGCCACCATCCCTTCTTCTCTCAAGGCCCCACTTCTGACTTACAGGGCACATGGCCACTCTCTCTTCTCCTGGTCTCCAGTTTGGGTAAATTCTCCTGAAATTTGGGGCTCAGTCTACAGTTTCCTTCCCTGCGGGGATGGTGCTATTGGTGTGGAACCTTATAAAATCATATGCGATTAACTGGGAATAACATACAAAAATTTCTAAGGGGGTTTGGAGAGAGGGATGGTGGGAATCATTTCATACTTAACAGTAACTGACCTGTAACCCACAGGATGGCTCGTTCCCAGTTGTCTCATAGGGCCACCAGCTCCCCACACTATATCCTGTCATTCACCATTGTGTAGGAAAGGGAAGTGTTCACAGAGTTAGGGACCCAAGGTTCTAACCTACCCCACTCTT
>NW_006160024.1:2928513-2932756 GCF_000334495.1 Tupaia belangeri chinensis
CTTTCTTTTTGGACCTGCTGCCATCATTTGCTCCCTTTTCCATGTCTACCCTTGTCTTCTAGCAGTGAATGTGATAGGGTGGTGGTGTAAAGAAAATGTCTCCAGCTCAGAAGACAGAAGATAAACAGGGACGTAATCCCTTTTTGAAACCCAAGGTATAATTTAAAAAATGGAAACTGGTCTCTATTCATATAGAAAGGTGCTCTTAATATATAGACATCCTTCATTATCAATGGAGTATTGGTTCCAGAATACCAAAATCCACAGATGCTCAATGTCCTTATTTAAAATAGTGTGATACTAGCATAGAACCTATGCATACCCTCCCTTATATTTTAAATAATCTCTAGATTACTTATAATACCTAGTACAATGGAAATGCTAGATAAATAGTTGTTATACTGTGTTGTTTAGGGAGTAATAACATGTAGAACCTGAGGATACAGAGGTCTGACTATATTAAGTGAAATAAGTAAGTTAATAAGTAGAAAATAACATAATTTTAATTTAAAACATACCCATCTATATATTTCTGCATAGAAAAAAGTCTGTAAGAGTTTATGTAAATTGAATCAATGTCAGGGTGGTGGTAATATTGGTGATTTTTCTTTTCCTTTTTTTATTTATCTGTATTTCCTAAATTTCTACAATAAGGATGGATTATTTGTGCAGTCATAAGAAAATAAATTCATCTTGAAGTAAGCAGAACAGACATCGTTCGGATTGTTCTGAGCCTTCACTTCCCTGGAGGGAAATTCACATGAAACTGAGCTCTGCTGCCCTGAGTGATAGGAGCAGGGACCAGGAAACAGACCCCAGCAACACCACTGAGAAAGAGGATGTAATGGGTTTACGTTGCTATAATCTCCTGGGAAATAAGTTTACAAAACAAAAACAAACCAAAAAACTGACAAAACAAAAACCAGTCCTCGAGTGCAACACATTGAGCCCTGGGCACGGGGAGCCAGATCTGACATGGCTGATTTGGGTTCTCATCCTGGCCCTGGCAGCTTGAAAAATATGCTGGGTGAGTGTGTGTGTGTGTGTGTGTGTGCGTGCACACATACACGTGCACATATGTGTGCATGCATGTGCGTGTGCAGGCACAAACATGCATCCCTTCCCCCAAAATGCTGATGGGATGGAGAAATGGAGGAAAAAGTATTGTCACGTGACCATGTCCTGTTGGGAGTGCTTTCTTCCTCTCTCATTCTCTGTCTCTCCCTGATGAATGCACGCATTTCTGACAATTTAAAAAAAATCGTACATTTTGACCTGGAGTGTCTGTATTCCTGGGGATTTCAAGATGTGAGAACCAGCTTTCAAAGGGGTTCCTGTACTAGTTGAACAGTTTCCCCCAACCCCACTGCCCCAAATTCAGGTCCTTTTTGAAACTTCAGATTATGATCTTATGTGGAGGTGGAGCCTTTTCAGATGTAATTCGTTATGATAGGGACAACCGGGCTAAGTTTAGACCCAAGTCCAATATGACTGGTGTCCTTGTAAGAACTGAAAAGGGCACAGAAAAGGAGATAGCACAGGGAAGAAAATCGTGTGAAGACAGAGGTAGATACTGGAGTTAGGCTGCCACAGCCAAGGAACACCAAGGATTGTAAAACCTTCCAGAAGCTGGAAGAGGCACAGGACTCTTCCTTGAGTCTTCAGAGGGAGCATGGCCCTGCTGACACCTTCATTTCAGACTTCCGGTCTCCTGAACTATGAGAGAATAAATTTCTGTTTTTTTAAACCTCCAACTTCTTCATAATTGGTGACGGGAGCCCTAGAAAGCGAATGCAGCTGCTGAGGATCACTGTATCCTTGTATTCGTGACCGGTATGAAAATGAATTCCCTCTCACATTGTACCATAGTTGTTTCTGGGACCAATGGAATATGACAGAAGTGATGGCATGCCACTACTGAGATTAGGTTGTAAAAGTCACCGTGACTTCTATCTAGGGCTCTCTTTCTCTCCTTCTGTCTTTCTCTCTTATTCTTGGCCCACTTGCTTGAAGGGAAGCCAGCTACCATGCTGCAAGCAGCCTTACAGAGGGATGCATGTGGTGAAAAATGCAGTCTCTTGCCAACAGGTACATGATTGAGCATGGATGTAAAGGGGCTCAGGAAAGAAACACTTAACAGACACATGAATCTGAAGTTCTCTGTTGAAAATATGTGGACTAGCAGATGGCATGTTTACGTCACTGGACTCCCACATAGGTGACCATAGTTTGAGTCCTGGACACCGTGGCTTAGAACTCACACATGTGCATGCATACCCAAAATCCTGAGGGAGAATGGAGAAGGGATTGTGTCTCTCACTCTGGCAAGCACATGTTCCCTATAGCAAAAATCTCTCTAAAAAAAAGAAAGGGAAAGAAAGAAAGAGAGAAAATGATACATATGGTAATATCTTTGTCTTACTTGATATCTGCTGCATGCATGCTTTGAAAAATAGTATCATACCCTATAAAGATGTACAATGATTAAATATAAATAAGCTTTTTTTTTGAGAGAGAGTTTTTTGCTATAGGGCGTGTGCACTAGTCAGACAGACCGAGAGAGACAGAAAGTGAGAAATCACCCCCTAGGCGGGATGGCCACGCCGCAATCCCTTCTCCTCCATTCTCCTCTCAGGGTCTTGGGCACGCACGCACATGCACCCGGCGTGAGCTTTAAAGTCACTGGGTCTGGGACGCGAACCGTGGTCGACTACATGGGAGTCCAACGACATAGCCATTATGCTAACTGCTGGTCCCACCAATATAGCTTTTAAGGAGAAAAAAAAGAAGTAGATTTTCTTGACCTGATCATCAGGACTTCACATGGCTGCAGTCCAAATGAGAGCTTGATTGCAGCCTAATGACACGTCTGAGGCAGAACCACCCAGCCAAGCTGCCCCAGATATTTGCCCCTCAGAAACTGTGTCAGATAATCAATGTCTATTGTTTTAAGTTGCTAAGTTCTGGGATAACCTGTCATGCAGCAATATATAGACAATACACAAGGAAAGAGAAACAAATGCATTCATTTCATTATGATTGCAGTTTTCTCAAAATTTTTCATTTTCCTTCTCAACACAAACAATAGTCCCTTTATTTACCTAAATGTTCTACTTAAAAGCTAATTATATTAAATAAGTGTGCGATTTATTTCCTCAAGGTTTAGATCGTCCCTGACTCCCTTCACACTTCTATTCTTACATGCCAGAGACTCTCTCCAGTGGGAATGAGAGCAGAAGCCAGAGGAGGGGCTTATATATGAGCCCAAGTATTCCACCTGCACCTTACCTGTCAGACCAGCTTGGCAGGTTCAGAGCATGCTGAGGGACTAGCAAGAAAGTTTCTAGGACAGAAGGGATTGCCTTCATGAACCAAAGCAACAACAGCCCAGATGCCGCTGAGATCCTTGGGCAACAGGCGGCATAGTTGCTACCAGAAGCTTCTTAGGACTGCTGAGGGCTTCCTGGGCTCCAGGCACCAGGCTTGTTTCTGCAGAGCCAGGTTATACTCTCTCTTCGACCATGGCCCCAGGCGCAGTCTCATGTTGCTCCCTCTGCTTTCGGCCTCTTCACCTATCCTCTGTGCCAAGAGAAATCACTTGTCTTTCAATACACTGCTAGGATGTCTCGTTCTCTGAGAAGGCTTTGCTGAGTTATGATCCCTGGTCTTTTGGTATGGCAATGCTTTGTGTGCATGTCCTGTATTGCAGTAAGTTGACTTTGAATCTGTGACCCATGAAATGAACATAAGGTAGTTTTGTTTCAGAGCACCTGGCATAATGCTCGACAAATAATCAGAATCCAGTGAGAGCAGAATGTGGAAATTGTTTCTCCACTCTGGAATATTCTCTCACTCTCCTCCACCCATCTTAACAGGCTCACCCTTAAGGGAGCAGCTCAAAGTCCATCCATCAATAATTATTAAAGATTTTTCCAACCTAAGGTGATTGTTTGATCACTTATAAAATGACAGAATTCAAAAGGGCTTTAGCCAAGATGAACCTACATTTACAAGTCAATAGTAAAGGAAAAAAGATAAAAATGCTACCTTTAGGAATATATGGGCTAGGGGATCATGAATGTTAAGGTGAAAAAGACCTAGTAGTTTTAGATTTCTGTAATTCTGGCGTAACTGCCAGACTAGGTTTATATTTACAGAAGTGCAATGCCCACATCAGGTGCGGTTCATGTCAGTTGTCACTGAGGAGCAGAAAAGTTCTCAAGACCGGGTCATAAGGGAAAGA
>NW_006160024.1:2933124-2946275 GCF_000334495.1 Tupaia belangeri chinensis
AAAGAGCTAGTGTGCTGGGGCTCTTTATCATGGAGAAGCAACACACAGAGAGCCCCCTTCAAGCACCTGAAAGCTCATCAAGTAGAAGAATAGACTTGTTCTGTGTAATTCCAGAAAGCACAAGTATGACCAATGGGTGGAAATTATGTGGAGGCTGTTTTTCCTATCTGACCTCCAAATTTTAGCCAGGAAAACCACAAACACTGCGCTCCGTCAAAAGGTTTTGAGACCCTTGACCTTGGAGAGGTTGAGGCAGAGCCTAAATAATTCATTTCTCAGGGATGTGATAGATTTCTCCATTTGGAGGGAGACTATGACATCATGTTTAAGGTTTTTTCAATTCTAAGAGTTTTTCCTAAAGAGTTGCTATGCCACTGTTACCTTGCAGGTCAAGAGTATGTTGTCTTCTTAGAAAGTTTGTTCTCCTTAACTGACTTTCAAGTGTTTATGACTTAGCTCCCTAGCTGAACTTTAAAGCGATTTAACAACCAGGACTGTGTGTTGTATGTCTTTGTCACAGATAGTATAAATGCTTGGTAAACAGTCATTGATTGCCTGTTATAATATCCCACGCTTTGATCATTCCCACAGAGGGGTAAGAGATTGGGAAAGAGGTTCAAGAATGATCACTGGCCTTATAAAGCAGAATCTGGTCCTATTCCTGACCATCTTTTCTCATTTATAATCCTGTAGGCATCTGGATCTGGAAATCACCCCTCCCACTTCTTTATCAGGTTCTTTGCAGAATTTTTGCAAATGGCCTGAGGAGAAGTATTAAGGCTCTTGGTCTCCATCGAACCTTATGTACAAACTTCTCTGTCCTGTGTGATGGGTGGATGGAGAGATGGAGGGGTGGATGGAAGGAGGGGTGTATAGATGAACAGATGGATGGATGGGGTTAAGAGAGAGCAGAGTGTACTTTGCCCCTGCCTTGCTCACACTGTCATCTTCTCTAGTAGTCCAGAGCATGTGACACCTGTCCAGTCTCAGGATGAACCTAAAGTCAATGCTTTCTGCAGCTGGACTTCCCCAGATCTTGTGTCTCATCAAACTGGGATTAACTAATTAAACCTATTGAAAAGCAGAGACTCCCCTCTTATCTTTCCACACTTACAATGCACCCAGCCCTTGCTCTTACTCTGATTCTCTGCCTGCAGCCAGGCTTTAGGCATCAAAGGTTGTTTTTGTCCTTGGGCCCTTTAGATATACTCTCTCTTGCATTCACCACCTCTTCAAGTCTAAGACAGAGCCCCATGGGGCATCAGAAGTGTCCAACCCCACACTGTGTCTCTGTCTGTCAAGCCACTAATAACATAGTCAATGACAGTAGCTATAGAGAAGGGGTCCAAAGCTTTATGGGAGACTCTTTTCCTCTTTCAACAAACACTCATTAGCGTCTCCACCTTCTTATTATCTATATTGTGCTGAAGACATTGTGAAATCTCTAGGATCCTCTTCCTTGTCCCGAGCCAATTGTAGAGATAGTTGCAGGCCTGGCACACCCTCACCAGAAAGTATAAACAGTGCAGATGCCCTGGAGAAATCAGTTGGAGCTCCCGGGCTTCAGGGTTCCAGGCACCCAGGATCTGCAGGTCAGTGGTGGGCACACAGTATTTTCCCTCTCTTAATCTATTTTCTTTTCTGTTCTGTCAATATTTCTGACATGCACCTTTCCCCTCCACTGTGTACCACGGATACTCCTGCTAACAAGCTCTCTAGGTTACAGGGCACCTCGTCCATACAACACAGTGGGGTGCTAGGTCAGTCTAGGAACACATGCAAGGAGATGGTGTAGGTTAAATTAAATCAAGGTTCTTAGCCCTGTGGCCTAGTGGTTAGGGAAGCCAGAACCCACATGGATAACTGTGATTTGAGTTCTAGCCCCAGTGGCTTGAAAACATGCTAAGCATGTGTGGGTGGATACTTCAAATATCGACAGGGTGGAGAAACAGAGGAGAAGGGATTGGCATGGTCATGCCCCATTGGAAGGTGCTTTCTCCCTCTTCCTTTCTTTCTGTCTCTCTCTGGCAAGCTTGCACCCTCTCTGGCAAATTAAAAAAGAAAAAATCAAGATTTTAAAATATTTAGAAGCACAGATTTTAAAATACTGGATTATTGGAAAAGTCAGGACACATTTCTACATAAAATAATATAGAAAAAATACTTCATGACTTTTCTGACAACTCTATATAATCCTGGAAGAAATCATCTAGGACAGTGGTGTGTAGCATTCAGTGAAGCTTGGGAATTCCTTAGAAATACCTCAGTGCCTGCTTCGCTAGGTGGGAGAAATACAGAATTCCAGTGTTTCTTTCACTTTCTGCAAAACCAGATCTTTTTTATTTATCCTACATTCATTATGTTTCTATGAAAAATTTCAGTGAGAAACAAAATAGCTTTCAAAGATAATCTGACCTTGTTCAATCTCATCTTCCAAAGATGATAAATTGGAGGCCAGGGACAAAAGGCAGCAAGACTAATTGGTAGCAGACCTAGGTCTAAAACCCAGCCTTGCCACTTAAAGGGTTATGTGTGGTTCTGTGCCCTTCTCATAAGCATTAGTGTATGTTAGGTGGTTCAAGTGAACTATGCTTCATCATTTCAAGATCTCAGTAGTTTTTATAAGGGAAATAAATGTCTTTATGCACAACAACAAACAATACAGAAGAATTTAATAGGAGTTCAGTGTAGGGTAACAACAGTGAAGGAAAAATTCATTGAACTCTGACTCATGAGATCATAGTTTTTGACCTAGAAAGAACCTTAATAATCATACAATCTAACCCCATGGATTTATGATGCTGAAACTGAGGATTGGAGATTAAATGACATAATCCTATATGTCTGAGCTGTTAGTCTGAGCTGATAATTAATTTGACAGAATTAGATTCTATCTATCTATCTATCTATCTATATCTATAGATATAAATATAGATATGGTAATTGGAAAAGTCATGATGTATTTCTGCATAGAAAAAATAGAAAAATACATCATGACTTTTCCGATGATACAATATATTCTCATGTCTAGTGATCTTAAATACTGAAAAACCTGAATGGACCACATAAGGAGGAATGGTGACTCTCCTTTTTTTTTTTTTTATAACTTTGGCAGAGGGTTGTGGGCTTGCTGTAGACAGACAGAGAGAGAGGAGAGAGAGGAAAGTGAGAAAACATCCCTCATGAGTGCTGGTTACACCACAATCCCTTCTCCTCTATCTCTCCCTCCCTTTGGGATTTTGGGCAAGCATTCAGATGTGCCCAGTGCATTTCTCAAGTCATTGGATATAGGACTCAAAGCACATGGTCAGCCATGTGAGATCCAGCTACTTTAACCACCAAACCATGGACCAGCCCAAGGAGGGATGACTTTTGAAGCAGATAAATCAAAGACAGCTCCTGAATTTCTACATTGAGAAGATAAGAAAGAAGTCCTACAACCTGGAGGAGTAGTTTAGTGACAACAGAGATGAGTTAGTATTATAGAGTAAATCAGGGGTAAATATGGCAAAATGGACAGCCATTATATTATAGATTCTAGAACTGGCCAAGGATGTTGTGAAAGAAGTACACAGAAAATGAGTCCTGGTACCTTACATGGGTTGGGTTGGTTTGAAGGTAGAAAAACCAGGAGACAAGTACAGTGGGAATGGTGATTAAGAACACAAAGTTCTATTTTTAGATGGATAATCTAGGACTTGTTCATAAGTAGACATTGTCAGGAGAAGTGGAGATTTTCCCAATGGTTCTTAGAGTTTGAAGCTCACTGATAAGAAAAATAGTATCGCAGTTAGAAAAATAAAATGGAGATGGATAAGTGGGTTGGGAGAAGAAGATGATTAACTGAACCTTAGATATATTTGATTGGCAAGTTATTCAAAGTGGAAGGTCTTCTAGGCTGCTGGAGATAAAATAGGATGTTTATTCTGAGCTTGGGAGGCTTTAGACCAAGATGATCATTGCATCTCTAGAAGCTGATAAGTTGCAACTCCATGGGATATGAAATAGAAGTACTTAGGAGTTTGTCCTGTGAGTCTCAGAAGAGGGAGAATCTGCAGTTGGCCTGAGAAGAAAAGAAGTGTGAAGAGAGTTAACCAATGTCAAGTGTTTAGAGGAGGCAGAAAAAAAAAAATTAAAGGAATCACAAAAGAGTCTCTGGGTGTGACTCTTTCTAAGTTAATATTGGTCTTGGAAAAAAGAGGTACCACATAGATAATGTATAAGAAATGAGGAGAGGACAAGACAGGTATGATGTGTGAAAGAACACACACACACACACACACACACACACACACACACAATTCAGGGATACTTAGCAGTGGTATTCAGTCCAGGGTGAGTGAACTGAGGTCTAAGGTAGCCAGAGATCATGTTTAGGGAGAGGTGAGAGGAAGGAAAAAGGAATATAGGCGGGAGTCCAGTGAGAAGGCATCTGGGGACAGTAGGGAGGGGGAGCCTTGAGGATGACTGTGCAGCACATGGGGAGACGCCAGGCTTTACCCAACCCAGGGTTTCTGAGAGACTAGAAATCAGCTTCCTCTCCCCATAAACTGGGCAAAGGGAGTCCAATATGGGAGTCCTCAGGGGAGACACTGGAATTTGGGGCTGTGGTAAAATAGGAGACTCCTAGGGCACAGGAGATCCAACTGAACAGAGGTAGCACTGAATTTCTGCTGGCTCTTTAGCTGCCACTGACCAAGAGTGAGAATCATCAGCCTGCTTGCCCAACTGCACACATGGCCCTCCACTTGATCTGACCTACCTGGACCCTGGCACAGCTACCAGACTGTCCAGAGTCCTGCTGCCACCACCAAGGGAGTCCCAGTAGTTTGGCCAAGGAGAAGATACCAACTGTGCTTGCATCAAGATCATTCTTCTTTTGGACCATCTGGGCTAGGGGGAGTCATCTAAGTTCTTTGTTGCTCTAAGTGTGGTCCAGGGACCCAGTGACATTATCACCTTACTGCATGTTTGAAGTGCAGAATCTTACCTCCCGTCCCCAGATTAACAAGAGCTGCAGGTGATGCATGTGTTTGTTAGTGAGAAGAGCAGTGGACTAATACAACAGTTCCCCAGTCTGACTGATCACAGAATTATTTCAAACCTCAAGGAATCAGAACTTTCAGCCCAGGAATAACACTTACCAAGATTTCCCTAGGTAACTGAGGTGAGCAGGCAAGTTTGGGAGCCAATGACCCTAACTGAACATTCACATACATTTTTTTTAAGAAAATTAAAATTTACTTTATACTACGAAATGCTCATTATAGGACAAGTGTTAAGAGATGCTTTAAAAATATAAAAACCATTCCTAATTCTGTCAACCATAGGTAAATGTTGTAACACTGCAAATAGTCTTTATTTCTAAGAATATGTGTCTCCATAGATGCTCAGATTTAATGGAATTATAATGTACACATTATTTGTAATCTGCATTTTTCACTTTAATGTATTTTGAAAATTTTTATGTGATAAAGTATGCTTCTACAATATCATTTTTAATGTGTATGTACTTTCTTACTGAATTTGTGAAAATGTTTAACCAGTTGGCAATTAGATGATTTCCAACTTCTCACTATTGTAAAAAATAATACAGTGAACATCTTTATAACAAAACATTTGGGCAATCCATTCTCCTTAGAATAAGGGCAACACAACATACAGAGGATACATATTTGTTTCATATCACCAACGTTTTTCCAGAATTTTCACGTTTATCTGGGTTCTGTTATTGTTCACACTCACTGGTTCTTAAACTCCCATCTCAAGTGGCAGATCCAGTACTAAAAGCCACTTTTGCTACAGTCCTTTTTCCTCTATTTCTTCTAATGCTCAGACCATGGAATTGGGTGATGCTGTCTTACTCTCAGGATTAACCTGCTTCTCCTCTCTCACTTCTCCAAATGTCCTGCAGTATCACTCTCTCTCTTTCTCTCTCTCTCTCTTGGAGTCCCACTCCTTTGTTTCCACTTTCTTTCTTTGCCATCTCTTATTTTCTGCATTACTATATTTTTTTTCCTCTTTTCTTTTCTTATTGGGTAACAACCTGATCTACTCAGAAAACCACAGCCTTAGTCATCCTCAACTTATGCTTATTCCACTCCTACCACCCTCATCCCCTGATTGGCTCTGCATTTCGTGCTATAGTAGATTCTGGGTTGGCTTTTTAGAAGGATGGGGTGGGGGGAAGCTCTAGGACAAGACAATCCAACAGGAATAAGTGGAGCTGTTCAAAGTATTATGGTCTGGGATTTATGGAGTTTGAGAGAAAGGAAAAACCTGAAGTGTTTTTTCCTGTTTTACACACTCAACATGCAACACTTTACCTCTGGCAAACAAAATATGGTTTTGTTTTGTTTTGTTTTCCCATCAGCAAATAATCACTTCTGTAGTGGACAACAGAAGACTATCTTTTAATTTAATTCTGACACTATCTACCACCCTAAGTTAGTGTCAGATCACACCAACTGAGGGCTCAATCCTGTAAGATCGTTCCCATTCCAGATATCAATCACAGATGTAAGTTGTCACCTACATTTCTGGCCAACTGGATATAAATTGGAGTTACCATAATCCCCTTCTTGGGTTTAATTAATTTGCTAGAGCTGCTCATGTAACTCAAGGAAACACTGCACTTACCCTTAGCCATTTATTATAAAAGATATCATAAAGGATACAAATGCAGAGATGCATAGGGTGAAGTATGGGAGAAGGGGCAGAACTTCCATGCCCTCCCTGGCCCACCACCCTCCAGGAGCCTCATGTTCAGCTGTATGGAACCACCCCAAGCCTGTCCTTTTGGGTTTTATGGAGGTATCATTACATAGGCATGACCGATTACATTATTAGTTGTTGGTGATCAACTTAGCTCTCGGTCTCTCTCCCCTCCCTGGAGATCGGGGTGGGACTGAAAGTGCCAATCCTTTTACTATTCTTTGGTTATTCCAGTAACAAGTCCTCATCCTGAAGCTACCTAGGGACTGCCAGTCAACATTCATCTCATTATTATCTCATAAGCATGTAAAGGACACTCGTATCACTCTGGAGATTCCAAGAGGTTTAAGATTATGTATTGGGTTATTGGGAAATACATGTATATATGTGTGTGTGTGTGTGTGTGTGTGTGTGTGTGTAATCTCAACATCACAAAGGAACACTATCTTTACTTTAGATTGTCCACCTTAAAAACACACATCTCATGTCTGTCTTATTTTCCACGTGGAACAGAATGGAGGCATTTGGTTGGATTCTCTTTGACAGTCTTGGCAAGGCGATTCCAGTGACCAGCTCCACTTGCAATTGGAGGTTCCTCCTGATGGTGCTGCTCTTCCCAACCCTCTGGTTTCCTGGTAGAGGAACAGGAGTGTGGTGACTCTCAGGTCAGGCTGAGTAGTGAGGCTGGGTTTGAACTGAGCTTATTCTCACAGTGTGAAGCTACAGCACACTCCACCCAACTCCCAGGCCTGGCCAGTGTCCTCGTTAAGTTCCAGTGCTCACACTCCTGCTGGCTTGACTTGCTCTGGACTGTCCCAATGAAGAAGGTAAAGGGCTGCCTGGAGCTTGGTGAGCTAGAGTAAACCTTAGTGGATTCTGGCAGGAGTAGGCACCTTCGCAGCTTGTGTTTGGGTGATTCTGAGCTCCAGTACGTCTGTCCCCAGCTCCAGCCACCTCCTTTTCTAATAGCCCTTTTCTCTCCCCCTCAGCAAGAACCAGACACCCTTGATTGCAGGAATGTGCTCTCTGCCCATGGCAAGATACTACATGTAAGTTGTCCTGGTGTGTCCCAGCTTTCCCAATCAGGAGATCTGAGGGTCACATGGGAAGAGGGAAGGAAGGCTGAGTCAGAGGGATGAAGCTCCCTGTAATAGCTGTTTTTGCTGAGCATCTGCAAGATCCCAGACATTCTACCAGCTCACCTCTATCCTAAGAACTCTAAACTCTAACTCCATTTTTCATATCTAGAAACTGAGGCTCAAAGAGGTTAAACATCTTCCCCCACATCACAGACAGAAGGAGAACAGGGCAGAGCAGGGATCAGAAAGCACATCCTCTGTGCTGCTCCTTACCGCTCTGAAAGTTCAGAGCCAATTTTGAATCTCATTGACAACATTTGTATGATGGTCTCTGTGGCCTTTACTCCTAGCTTCTAACTTTTTAAAAATTTTTTTACAGGTTTTTGCTACAGGGCGCGTGCACTTGCCAGAAAGCGATCCCTTCTCCATTCTCCTTTGGGTATCTTGGGCACACATGTACACGTGCCCAGTGTGAGTTTAAGCCACTGGGTCTGGGACTCGAACCGCGGTCTACATGGGAGTCCAGTGACATAGCCATTATGCCAGCTGGTCCCTTATTTGCATTTTTATCTCATTTGAGATTGCATCCTTACTCATAGTTTACTACTTCATTATCTGTGCATTCTGTGAGGAATGAGATGAGCCTTAAGAGTGAAGTAGGATGGATCTCTGAGTTACATTTCCTCAGTTCCTCCCCTGGGTCCTGACAAGGCTGAGGAGGTGGCTGTCTCCTGACCCCGAGGAAGTGACAGCCTGATTGGGAAGGAAAGATGCTTACTCACAAAGCATGCAAATGACAAAATAGAATACCTCGCTTGGGCTCTGGCACCCGAACAAGATGTCACTGGCTGGTGTGTTGTCAGACTTTGGTTGTCAAAATCTGAAGGGAAATCCAGATGACAAGCCTAAGTTCTTTTTAGGCCTTTATATTTATTATGCAAGTAAACCTGCTTTAAACATGTACAATCATTAGCTATAATTAACAGTTATTGAGAGAGAGAAATCTCCTGGAGGTGATGGCACTGGTCCAGCTGTTCTGCCCTGCGAGGTACCGAGAGCTCCCCAGGCCCTGAGAGCAGCTGACAGGCATCTCTGAAACCAGCCAGGCAGCCTGCAGGACTCTGATGTTCCACACACTCACCACACTTTCTCCCAGCTTCCCCAGGATGTGTTTGCCCTTCTTGGCTGATCATCTGGACCACAGCCGCCCCCAAATGACTATAATCAGGCCCTGTGCCAGCTCCCTACACTGGGCACCCAGAACACTAACTCACCCAGAGCACACCTTGCCCTGCCCTGAGGTGCAATGGACTTGTGCATACTGACTGTCCCATGGGATAGTTTATTCTAATTTTCAAACTTCCCCTATAAAAAGTACTTGAAATATCCTAAAAGTAAATCACATCACATTAAGCACTCAATTAATCCATTTGGTGAAAAGAATAAACATCTATGAAAATTGGGACAGGCCCAGAAATCTGGAATAAAACTCATTGTATTTCAAAGACCTCTGAGCCTCACTAGGAAATTTCTCGGGAAACCAGAAAAACTTTCTTTACCCTTCTATGAGACCAAGTCAGGTCCCTGGCTCCTCCTGAAGTGTGCCTGAGCCTGGTGAAGGCAGGATATGCAGGCTCTGAAAATCACCAGCTGGCCCAGAGACCTCCCTGGTCTTAAGACTGACCTGGTCTTTGCCTGCATTAGTGGAGTAGTGCCCCATTTCTTACCTGTGGAAAAGTCTCCCCCAGATGCTCAGTGTGGCACTTCAAAGTGGATGGGTGGAAGGACTGGGAGGCTCAGTGTTGCCCAAGGGAGAGAGCCATGAATACCACCATTCTGTTCCAGAATTAAAGATGCCAATCAGAAAGCTCTGTATGCAAGAGACGGCCAGCTCCTGGTAGGAGGTTCTGAAGCAGACAACTGCTCTGCAGGTGAGGTTCTGGGCTCAACCCCTCTGCCCCCAGCCCGGGGACTTACCTCATGCCCCATCTACTGCAGGCTCTCCTTTCTCCTTGGGGTCAGCAGTTGTTCCTGGTAACAATGAGAAGAAGCAGGGACAGCTACAGCCTCTCCTAGTGAGGAAGCATGGTCCCTGCAGGAGTTCTAGCTCGTTCTGCAGTCTGTATGCAGACCCAGGCTAGATGTGCCCAGGTTCATTTCCTTCTGCCTGAGCCAGTGCTCACCAAGAGTCTAAGACCTGAGGTCTCCTCATCTTCTGGCTCTCTTTTCTCTTTCCTGCCAGAGAAGATCTGCATACTTCCCAACAGAGGCCTGGACCGCTCCAAGGTCCCCATCCTCCTGGGGATCCAGGGAGGGAGTTGCTGCCTGGCATGCGTGGAGACAAGGGATGGGCCTACTGTGCAGCTGGAGGTGAGAGACTCCTCCCTATTCTGGGGGATGCTTCAGACTTAGCCTGGTGCCCAGGATGCTCTGAGATCTCTGTACCCATCTCTGGATTCCCATCCAGTCCACGTGAACTCCCCTCTCAGGCTTTTATCATCTCCCTTTGTACTCAGCACCAAAACCTTTGCTCTCCTAAGTCTGCAGAAGGCAGATCTCTGGGTAGATCTGCCCTGCCAAGCCCCTCTCTGGTTAAGCCCCAGAGGCCTATAGGGCTGATGTCTCATCAACACCTCATCCCGCAGTCAACTACCTTGCCTCCACAGGATGTGAACATCGAGGACCTGTACAAGGGTGGTGAACAGGCCACGCGCTTCACCTTCTTCCAGAGTAGTGTGGGATCCACCTTTAGGCTCGAAGCTGCTGCCTGGCCTGGCTGGGTCCTCTGTGGCCAAAAAAAACCGGCTGGCCAAGGAGAGTGAGCCCTCAGCCCGCACTGAGTTCTACTTTGAACAGAGTCGATAGAGAGGTAGGAGGCTGAGTTCAAGTCTGGTACCCCCAAACCAAGCTCATCCTGCTTAGGATCTGTGGGAGGCAGCATAATGGCCCCCCAAAGATATTCACATCCTAATCCCAGAACCTCTGACTATGTTACCTGACATGGCAAAAGGGACTTTGTAAATGTATTAAAGTTAAGGTGCTTGAGATGGGGAGACCATCCAGTAGGCCCAGTATAATCACAAGGAACCACGTGAGGAGGCAAGAGAGTGAGTGTCAGAGAGGTCAGATGCTATGCCGCTGATTATGAAGATGGGGAAAGGGACTATGAACCTACAAATGCAGGTGGCTTCTAGGAGCCAGAAAAGGCAGGAAAGTGGATTATCTTCTAGAGGGTCCAGAAGAAGCATAGCTCTGTTGTCACCTTGACTTTAGTTCAGTGAAAGTCATTTCAGACTTCTGTAAAATAATAAACTTGTGCTGTTTTCAGTCTCTAAATTTGTGCTAATTTGTCTCAGCAAAAAAAAAAAAAAAAGAAACACTGCAGGGCCTCAGCCTGTCCTATGTGCTGTGGTTAATGAAAAGGCCGTGGGTGGTGTGGTGAGTTCTTCTTAGAAGGCTGCCCACAGCTTCTCCAGTCTGTCTGCTCTGGAACTTCTAGAAATAACCATGAAGCTCTAGAAAGAACTCAGCTTTCCTCCCCTGCCCATGGACAAAGACTCAGACTTCTTGCAATTTCAGTTCTCATTCAAGTCTTAACAATGTTTCTATCAGATTCTTCACTGTGAACTGGTTATGTTAATTGGCTGATTGGTCTCATCTACTTTCTGCTGGGTTTGATGTATGAGATGAAAGAGAGGCCTGAGTTTGTCTTGGACATGTTGAGTTTAAGGTGGAACCCTAAGTTGAGGTTATTGTGTTAGCCTGGAATACAGGGCTTAAACTCGGCTGAGGGTTTGCAATTGGAACTGACACTTGTCCTCAGAGCCCCAATCCTTCTTCAGGTCAGAGAACCTGTGGTCAGGTCAAGCCAGAGCAGAGAGCCTGAGAGAGAGGGCTCACAGAAGAGGTGGGGTACTGGGTGCTCCCTTTTTTTGCACAATCACTTAGTTCTGGTCACAGATCAGAACCTTTAAGAACAGTGTCTTGGGACCAGCAGTTAACATAATGGCTATGTCGCTGAACTCCCATGAAGTCCGAGCGTGGTTCAAGTCCTGGACCCGGTGGCTTAAATTCACGCCAGGCACGTGTGCATGCATGCCCAAGATCCCGAGAGGAGAATGGAGGAGAAGGGATTGCGGCATGGCCATCCTCCCTGGGGGGTGATTTCTTGCTTTCTCTCTCTCTGTCTCTCTCTGTCTCTCTGGTGAGTGCACGTGTCCTGTAGCAAAAACCTCTCAAAAAAAAAAAAAAAAAAAAGAATGTCTTCAGCCTCAGAATAATCCTGCCAGCCAAGCGTTCTCATCTCCATTTGACGGACTACGAGAAGTGGAATAACTTGCTGAAGGTCACGTAGGCTAGACATGTTGGAGTTCAAGATAAAAACTGGCCCATCTGACACCAGTACCATTCCACACATTTTTACTCCAGGAGCTATGACTAGAATGCTGATAAAATTTCTCTCTCTCTGTCTCTCTCTGTCTCTCTGGTGAGTGCACGTGTCCTGTAGCAAAAACCTCTCAAAAAAAAAAAAAAAGAACAGTATGTCTTCAGCCTCAGAATAATCCTGCCAGCCAAGCGTTCTCATCTCCATTTGACGGACTACGAGAAGTGGAATAACTTGCTGAAGGTCACGTAGGCTAGACATGTTGGAGTTCAAGATAAAAACTGGCCCATCTGACACCAGTACCATTCCACACATTTTTACTCCAGGAGCTATGACTAGAATGCTGATAAAACCAGACTTTTGGGCCCAGCCATGGTAGCACAAAATGGATGCTGCTGCTTGGAAGGCTGAAGCCACATGGCTGGTCTGGGCTGGAATCCTGGCCCACCCTAAAAAGGTCCTGTGGTCCCAGCCACTTGGGAAACTCTATTCAGACACAGTGAAATCCTACCTTAAAAATAATGCATGAACAAATAAACTTTTTTGGAACTAATCATTGAGTAGAAGAAACACTAAACAAGCAAATAAACAAGAAAACCAATAAGGACAACTGACGTGGTAGATGGTGAGGGCAGCAGGTTTCGAATGGCAACACTTAAGGTCAGAAAAGGTAATTATTTTTACTTTTTCGAGGACTGACATTTGAGCTGAGGCTGAAGGGTAGGAAAAAAAAAAACAAAAAACTGGGACTAGGAATGATCCAGGCAGAGGAACAGCAAATATATCAGCCCTGAGAGAAAGGAGCTGGTGTGTTCAAATTAGGACAGAAAGTCAGAGGAGAGTCAGGGAGGCCTAGGAGGTGAGCAAGACTGGCTAAGACAGGCAAAGTAAGGGCCTGAGAGGGGAGCTGTGGGGAGGCTGTGAGCTGGTGAGAGACACGTGAGTTTCACGGCTCTAGTATGTTTAGCTCTTTC
>NW_006160024.1:2946306-2957783 GCF_000334495.1 Tupaia belangeri chinensis
CTGGTCTGCCTCTCCTGCATGTGTGCTCCAATTACCATACCACCTGGCTAGTCCATTATAATGATGTGGGCACATGGTGTTCAGTTTTGCATTACCAGGGGCCGGAGCAGCTGCTGGTATGCAGAAGGTGCTAAGGAAGTGCAAAATCTTGAACAGCTTAGTGGGTGGTAACTTGGTTCTCTTTGGATATTCACTATACAATATGAGGAGAGCTCTGACAGCACAGTGGATGGAAGCCAGTGTAGCACAGAGGTGGAACTGGCAGGGAGGGCTGGATAGGGCTCTAGGAGGGAAAAGGTCCTACATGGACTGAGCAGGCAGAGCCCCAGACCTGCTGGGAAACTGGGCATGTATGAGTGCATGCCCCAAATCCTGAGAGGAGGATGGAGGGAGGATGGCAGCATGGCCATCCCCCCTTAAAGATAATTTATTACTTTCTCTTTCTTTCTGTAATGAGCGCACGAACCCTATAGCAAAATTTTTGAAATTTAAAAATAAAAATTAAAAAAAAAAAAAAGGAGGAGGGACCAGCAGTTAGTGTAATGGCTATGTCACTGAACTCCCATGTAGCCGACTGTGGTTTAAGTCCTGAACTTGGTGGCTTAAAATGACGCCGGGCGTGTGTGCATGTATGCCCAAGATCCTGAGAGGAGAATGGAGGAGAAGGGGTTGCGGCGTGGCCATTCACCCTGGGGGGTGACTTCTCGCTTTCTACATCTCTTTCTGGTGAGTGCATGCGCCCTATAGCAAAAATCTCTCAAGAAGAAAAAAAAAAAAAAAAGAAAGAAAGAAAAAAGAGGAAGAGCATTTAACCAGACCTTCACATGCCTTTCCTAATAATATGGTTCAACTGTGAATGTAGAAGGTGGGAGGGGGGAGAAAAAGAAAACTCTGGAGTTAGAGGATATAGAACAATAAAAGTACAATTGTTACTAATAAAGAAAGCAGACTTCAATAATAAACAAAAAGCCACAAGCCAAACAAACCACAATTTAAATGCTTGGAATTGGCAACACAAAAACAAAAACTCTCTTCTGGTTTTTCTTGTGGCAACCTGAACACCTCTAGAAAATTGAACTGAAGAGTTTAGAAAACAAATAGACAAGGACCAGCAGTTGGCGTAATGGCTATGTCACTGGACTCCCATATAGTTGACCGTGGTTTGAGTCCCAGACCTGGTGGCTTAAACTCACGCTGGGCATGTGTGCATGAGTGCCCAAGATCCTGAGAGGAGAATGGAGGAGAAGGGATTGCACTGTGGCTATCCTGGGGGGTGATTTCTCACTTTCTGTCTCTCTCTGTCTCTCTTTTGTCTTTCTGGCAAGCACATGCACCTTATAGGGAAAAAAAATAAAAATAAAATAAAAATAAAAACAACCTCTCAAAAATAAATAAATAAATAAAAGAAAAAGAAAAGAACAAATAGCCAATAAAAGTAAACACACACACACAACAGCAAACTTCAGGTAATTATTTTGGACTACAAATGAGGATAAATTTAATGTTCAAACAATCTGATAAAACAACCATTTAGGAAAAAAAAAAAAACAAGTAGGTGTTTTCTAGTTAGAAAACATGGGACTGGTATTCTAGGCAGAAAAAAAACAAGTCAAGGAAGGTGTGATGAAGGAGAGCTTCCAGGCAGGCTGGGCTGTGGTGAGTCATTATTGTGGCAGGCCCCTAGGGCTTGTGGCTGAGGAGTTGCTGAAAATTAAGATGAAAAGATGGGTGGGGTGTGATTGTAAATGCCTTGAAAAGGAGTTTAGACTTTATCCAGGAAGTTCAGAAATATGCAAGAATTTCAAGCATGATCCAGATTTTAAGGTAGGGCCTCTGAGATCAAGGTCGGCCAGACTCAGATGCTACCAGGGCCTCAGCTCGTCTCAGCTTCCTTGTCCACTCCTCCCCTGCCCTATCTGCTCTCTGCGTGGCACCACCTGGGATCAGCTTTGATCCTCAGGTTCTATAGTCAGCCTGACCCTGACCCTGCTACCTTTCCCTGGCCAGCTCATCCTTCACTCCTGTGTTAGAAGATACATTTAGGAACATTAAAAGTTTAAAGAGTTCATTTGAGCAGACAGTGATTCATGAATCAGGGCTCCACCCAGGGGGGCAGAGAAGGATGGAGGGACTTCTATAAGGTGTTCAGGAAGCAAGGGGAAGAACCCATCTGATTGGTTGAAATAGAAGGTTCCTAGTTAGAGGTGAGTTGGTTTCTGATTGATAAAATCTCTAAGTAGAGGATAGTTGGTAGTTTTGATGGGTTGGGCTTAAGCTTTGTTTTCTTAGGCTATGACCATTCTCTCTGAGTTGGGTTTCAGTTTGCTTATGTAGAAACCCTAGGTGTGGGGCCATTTCAGCTAATAGCCTTCCCAGTTAATTGTTTTAACATACAATAACTCTTTTTCCTGATTCTTCTCTTGTGAACTGTGCCCATGGTCCACTCAGGCACATCCAGGCCTCCTCCTGCTAGTGGACCCTGCTGCAAGTTGGATCACTGGGTCATATTCTCTAAATAAATTTAAAAACCATGTAAAGCATCTACTGTGTGCCAGTTCTGCATTACTGCTGGGAAGAGGGCAGAGACTATAAAGACTCAACCCTTCAAGGACACCTTGTAGGTGAGGATACCAGACTCTGAATAAAAGCTAACGTTTATTGACCACTTACTACAGATGACTAGAAGACTCTCCAGACAACACTTGGGGGAACTTGAGAGTCACATTCTTTGGGCCTCTGGTAGAAACAGTGACCAATGTTCAGGAACTGGGCATGTAAAGTGAGCAATGGAGGCAGCTTCTGACAGGTGAGTGCAGGATGCCAGAGAACATTCTCCTCCCACATCCCAAGGCTGTCCCTTAATTTCCTTCTCCCAGGAGACCATGCCAAAGCCAGGCTCTGAGAACTATTATCATGCAGATCAAGGGAGAGGCAAACTTTAGGTCTCATCACTGTTTATACCTCAGTGTGAACTGGTATGTTCAGAGACAGGGTAAGCAGATGACTGAACACAGTGTAACAAATTCTCACTTGGGCGACACAGGGAGCTGGGTGGCTAGGGGAGGGAGATGTGTGTGTGTGGGGGGGCATGTACAGTGTGCATGCACAGGTTCAGAACCTGGGTCTGTGTGTGTATATGTGTGCTGTGTGTACACACAAGTGCCTGGGTATATGTGCATGCTCTGTGTGTGTCCACACAGGACCCAGGCCACATCCTTATTCCAATAGGCTCTGGAACAACTTTACATAGAAGTGAAATGATGTCTCTGCAACTCGCGTTCTAATCATTCCAACCAGGATTCAGAATATAGTCATATTTCCATTTGACCCAAAATTTCATCTTGCAATTCCATGCACATGCATAACTGTAGTCCCAAAGATTAACTACTTAAAATGTCATACATGAAACTCCATAGGATGCACAGTACATTTAAGTTCTTTGGAAATCTAAACTCAAGTTTAAGGAGGAAGACATAAAAGTAAAAAGTGGGTGCCAGCAGGTGGTGGTAGTTAAGGTGTTGGACTCCTACATGGCTGACCGAGGTGTGAGTTCCAGACCTGGCGGCTTGAAAATTACACCGGGCATGTGTGCATATGTGCCCAAAATCCCAAGAAGAGAATGGAGGAAGGGATTTGTGCAAGGCCATCCCTACTAGGGGGTGACTTCTCATTTTTCCTCTCAATGTCTGTCTTTCTCTGGGGAGCGCACATACCCTATGGCAAAAAATAAATACAAAAAAAAAGTGAAGAAAGTGGAGAATCTCTAATGTATGCCAAACTTTTCTGGATACCATTCTCTAAAATATACAACTACTTCCTAAGTGAAGTTGACGAAATGAGTGTAATGGACATAAACAGAAAAGTTAATGTCTTCGACCAAAGCACTGACATTCAGGTAAATTGACTCCATTTCTGGTTAGATTTTACATTTGCATAACTAAAAGAGTTTCCCATGATTCTGCCAAAACAAACAGTCTATTTATCCCCAGAGCAAATTCCAGTCTTTCCCCTAAAAGGCAGACTCCAAGCAATCCAGAGACCTATTAGGATCCCTGGAACCGGCTGAGGCCGGAAGCCTGCAGTGCGACCTTTTGGCTGCAGGTGGCGACAGAGATCAGCTTCAACATTTCTGTTTCCGGACTGGGAGTTGTGTGAGCGTTTGAAAGTAGTTCTTCGGGGACTTGTGCCTCAGCCTCTGTGCCTCAAATCTTTGCCTCACTTATATCTTTCTAAAAAAAGAAATGTGTGGGGGCAGATTCAGACCAGGTGAAGACTTCGTGACACTTTGCGCTCTTTCATTCTCCTGACAACAGTTTTTCAGCCTCCCCTTGACGAGAACACAGATCTGTTCTCTAGGAGTCTAGTGGCAGAAAGATATTAAACACATACTCATTTTTACATATTTTGCATGTATATAAAGGAGTTCAATACATGATCCCTTCTCTCCATGACAGAGATATGTGTGGTCCCTCTATCTCCCTTGGGACACCTCTGCCCAGGTTGTGGTCACAAAAGGGGCTGAGAGCCTTGAGTTCCAAAAGAGGCTCTTCCACACTGGGACATGTCACACAGACATTTTCTGAGCGTCCAAAGTCATAGGATCTAAGATATAAAAATTAGCACTGGTCACATGACCTTGTCTTCCTAAAGTACCACAGATCCATGTGTCTTCTGACTGTATTTCCCAGATTGGTTTGGGGGAATACTATTGAAATGAATACTCGTGAGCTTTTGGGGAAAATGGGTTATCTCTGATCCCCTAACCTTCATGCCTCTCCCTGTTCACTTTCTCTGCCTCAACCACATTGGCTTCCTCACCGTTCTCCAAAGACAAACACTGTAGACATGATGCTATTCCAGAGCCTTTGCACTAGCTTTCTGTTTGGAAGACACATTATCCAATTATCTGAATGGCTTAGCTCCTCAGTGAGTCCTACCCTGGTTACCCCACTTAACATTGCAATATGCACCCTCTCTTAGTCTATTATGGTGCTACTCAACAGAAATACTTGAGACTGGGTGACTTATAAAGAATAGAGGATTATTTGGTACAAGATTCTTGTGACTAGAAAGTCCAATAGTGTGGGACTGACATCTGGTCAGCCTCTGCTACAACATGGCATGGTCATCAGATACATGCAGAGTGAGGGAGAGGGGAAAGAGAGAGGAGAGAGAGAGAGAGAGAGAGAAAGAGCGAGAGAGAGAGAAAGATGAGAGACCCACAGGCAGCTCTCACTTTTATAATTGTCCCTTCTAGTAGGAACTAACCCCTTCTTGTCAGAGAGAACTCACTTTCCCTTATAACACAGAATTGATCTACTCATAAGGGAGGATGCCTCCAGGCATGACCCTCCAAGCTTCACCTTTTAAAAGGGTTCATCATCCCCCAACATCATTACACTAGGGAGCAAATTCTAACACATGAACTATTCAGAGCACAAATGGCTAACCGAACCATAGCACACTCCTTCAAATACCAGCACTCCTAAATTACCTACGGTACTAACATATTCTAACACACTCTATGATCAACTTTTTATGTATTATACCTCTTCTTTCACTCTACCCTAGAATACAAGATCTAAAGAGCAGAAGTTTTTGCCTGGTCTGTTCATTTCTATATCACCACAATGCAAAAGTTTAGGACATGCATCAGGCACTCAGCAACATTTTCTGAATCAACAAAAGAAAAGTTAGTTGGCAGAAAAGTTAGTTAGTCAGGTGTCCATGGGCATCAGTCCCAGGAAGTCCAAGTAGGATTGCCCAAATTGTCCAACATCGAGGTTCATCCTTATGGAGAATAGTAGTAGAACCCATGTCCAGATCTGACAAGAAGCAGTGGGTGGGAGTAATGAACAAAGGGTTTAGTTCCCAGAAGGAAAGATGGTGAGGGATGATGGGATCTCAGGACTTCTGGTTAATATCTGAAATACTTTGCATAGTGTCTCAGTTATCTACTGCTGTGTAACTAACCAACCCCAAACTCAGTGACTTAAAACAACTTCGATCTATTTTCCATGATTCTGTGGGCTGGCTGAGTGGTTCCTCTCCTGGTTTGCATGGGCTCACTACCACTCAGCTTGAGGGTCAGCTAGGCTGGCAGGTCTGTGGTAGTCTTACTCACAGGTCTGACGGTTGGTGCTGACCGCTGCGTGGGAGCCTTGGCTCTTCTCCATGTGTCCTCTCATCATCCACTAGACTTGAGTGACTTCATTATGTGGCACTCTTACTTCTGCTTTTCAAAAGGGCAAAGGAGGAATTTCAAATGCTCTTGAGGTCTAGATCCAGAACTCACAGTCACACCTGTCATATCCTATTGGTCAAAGCAAATCACAAGGCCAGTCCCAATTCAAGAGATATGAGTGGAGAAAGAAACTCTGCTTCTTGAAGAGCAGCAAAGAATTTCTGCTCAAAGTCAACAGTGAGCAAATGGAAAAGGTGGGAACTGAGCTCAGGTTGACTGATTTTTGAAAGTACACTTCTGACCAACGTGTTACACCAGCTTCACGAGAAACTCTGACATGGGCTGCACATGCCAATAAACTCTTCATTCATTCATTCATTCATTCATCAACTGTGTTACTGAGCAGCCATGATATTCAAGTGCAGTGCTGAACATGGGTTATAGAGAACTGAGTAGGGGCTAGGTGCTCCTTGGTACACCTAAGAAAGATGAGAAGTCCCTCTCAGAGGTTCTTCATGTTTCTCAGTGGTTTTAATACTAACTGGGAACTAAAGGGAGAGGATCAGCTCTTGGAAATATTTCCAGAAGGAACAGAAGCCCATCCGAAGCCCCAGTCTGTGGGAGGCAGACTAGGAGAAGTGAGGGCAGGAGTAAAGGCAAGTCACAAAGGCTGGAGAGGCACAGACTCAAGCAAGTTTGAGGAAACATCATACGGCAGAGAATTGGACTCAGCCACAGTGCTGATTTATAAAGACACTGCTGCTCTGCAGGCATAGGCCACATGGAAAGACCTGGTTCAATTCCCAGTCATGTGCTTGTAGTCCCAGATACTCGGCAGGAGAACTGCACACTGTGAGACCCTGTCTTTTTTTAAAAAGTAAGTATCTTTTAGAAAACAAAGGACTTGTGGCCCAAGAGATGGATTCTGAAGTGGAGAAACACCTTCTGCCTAGAACAACTGAATTCTGGTGCCCTTACATATATTGTTATGATATAGGATCTTGTCCTGGTCTTTGACGTTTCCTTCCATCTCTCCCTTTCATGTGTATGTATGCATCCTACTTTAGCTTCTGTGCTAGGAGATATGTGTAAAGTTTGACTTTCGAGCCTTTTTAAGCTTGAGCACTGCCATGTCTTCCCAAGGCCTGAGTTCAATGTTGAGCTCACAATGAGAACTTTGAATGATTCCAAATCTCAAAATGGAACCTGCAAGGAAAACTAAAGAATGTTTTTACAGATACTCTAGAGTGTAGCCTAAGCTTGGGGCTAGACTGTGGTACAATGATAAAGTGTGATGCTCTTCAAGACTGATTCATATAGGAAGGTTCCAGATTTGTGTCCGATGACCTTTCTGAGTGTACCAGGTACACATGTGCCCATGGCGCAGGGCTGACCGAAGTCGGAGGTGTATTGCAGTATCAAGACACTGTTGGGGTTACACACACACACACACACACACTCTCTCTCTCTCTCTCTCTCTCTCTCTCTCATTAAATAAATAAACTTAAAAATTAAAAACATAGCTCAATCCTAATCCATGACTGTCTTTATTGCTTGTCCCTTCACATAGTACAACTCCGAGGTTGCAGTTTACACTGTGGACAGTATATTTTTGAATGTTTACTAAATAATGATTTACATTCATCAGAAGTTCTCAAACTCTCTTGACCTTTTATATTAGAATCAGCTGTAATGCTAGATACACTTGAAGATTCCTGGACTTCAACTCCAAACTGGCAGATACAAAATTGTGAGACTGATCCCATGAACCTGAGTTTCTTTCTTTCTCTCTTTCTTTATCTCTCTTTCTCTTCCTCTTTTTCTTTCTTTCTTTCTTTCTTTCTTTCTTTCTTTCTTTCTTTCTTTCTTTCTTTCTTTCTTTCTTTCTTTCTCTCTCTCTCTCTCTCTCTCTCTGTCTCTCTCTCTCTTTCTTTCTCTTTTTTCTTGGAGATATTTTTGCTCTAAGGCATGTGCACTCACTGGAGAAACAGAGAGAAACCACCCCCCAGCCCCCCAGAAGGGATGGCCATGCCACAATCCCTTTTCCTACATTCCTCTCTTGGAATTTTGGGAACACATGCACTCAGTGTGAATTTCAAGCCTCCAGGTCTGTTTACTGTTTACTTGAACTGAAGTCAGCTATGTGGGAGTCCAATGAAGTAACCATTATGCCATCTGCTGATTCCAGAACCTGAATTTCTAAGAAGCCTCCAGATGATTCTTGGGAAGATTCTTAGGCTCTTCAAGCTATTGAACTTTACTCCTTCCATAACCTTTTCTGCCATTGATGCTGATTAACTAGCATTTTTCTTTATCACCACCTGCTTGAAGATATGCTTGTCATGTAATTTAAAAATGAAGTACCCCTTATAAATCTCGAGTCAGCCCCACAGAAGTGAGAACCCAATCAGCATGTGTGTTGCTTTATATGTGTATGTTCCCATGACAAAAAGAGAATATCTAAAACAGGAAGTTGACAATCAAAACAGAACTCTCCTTTGTGGAAGCACGTGCCACAATTGTGACCCAAGATGTCATTCTCTGCTCAGGTTCATTAGTCATAGAAGATCATGGAAAATCATTCTCTCTGTGAGCAACCACTCATTCCTTCCCACACACCCTGTGAGAGGGAAGACCAGAATAGAAAGTCACGGATGCTCGGTTTTGAGAATTCACATTCCCTCCCATCATGGGAGACAGATAAACAAAATGTTGACACTTCATGGGGGGAGGAGGTGATTTCCCCGGTGTTGGCTAGTGTGGGGCAGAGTTTCGGTTTTTTGGTGAAGTTCAAAGTTGTGGAGGTTGGGTTTCTTTGCTTACTCTCTTGTTCTTGGGTGAAGCTTTGTTCTTTGTGGATGGCACTTCCTAGGCCTGGCCAATCATTTGACCAAAGGAATAGGACAACTTGCTCTGAAAAGATCAAGAGAATCAAGACAATATGGGTGTGTGAGAGTGCACTTCCACTCACCCTCATACCAGTGGACACTTACTGCTTTGTCAACAATCTTACTATGTGGCACCAGAACTGCTAAGGGGCAGAGGTTGGTATTTTTATTTCTACACATATATTCATAAATAAACATGTAGCTGATGTGCCATGTGGATGTGTAGGGTTTATACTGTATAACTAACTCTGGGAAACACTACCTTCATTCTGATATCATAGACTTGAATATTTGTTATGACTATCTTATGACAGTTGGCTCTGAAGTGCCTCGTACTAAAAAGAGCCAGTATTTCTAATGACTTTCTAGCTGATGGGAATAAAAATCGCAAAAAGAAATCTTTTGCTAATTCAATCCAAGGACCCATCAGTAGTCAGAATGAAGAGTACAACCCAGATCATGGAATTCATTCAGGTGCACTAAAAGCCTGGTCTTTATTGGGAGGTCAATATAGAATGGCCATGGTTGATTTCAAGCAGGGTAATGACATGATCAGATTTGCTTCCTAAAGCAGTTGCTTCTGGCTGCTGACCGGAACATGGAACCTTGGCACAGCTTAAGTGGTTTTCCCTGTTCCAGTGTTCTTGCCTCCAGTGCATTTATGAGAGGACGAGTGTGTAACAATTGTTGCAAGAGATTTGGGAAGACTGAATGGATTAAGGCATTTCTGAAGGTAGAGTTAATCAATTTTACTGACTGATCATGCACAGAGTGAGTAGTGTTATTGACAAATCTTTCTATTGATGAATGGTAATTCTTTTCATGACATAAGGGGTGGTAGAGGAGGAAGTGGGGGATTTGGAGGAAAGACAGTAAGTTCTACTTTTGACTTTGTTAACTTTTGAAGTATATATAAACATCCAGGGAGAAGTTTCTTATGTAGTGGACAATTTCATATATAGATATAGGGTTCAGGAGAGAACACTGTATTAAGGATATAAATTTTATAATTTCTAGCATAAAGAAGAGAATTGGAGCCATCCAGTGCCGAGGTAATTGGGGCAGTTGTATCCCTCATTGCTGATTGTGCAGTTTGAGTCCCAGAGGACTGAAGTACATGCTGAGTACGTGTATGCATGCCCAGAATCCCAAGAGTAGAAAGGAGGGGAAGGAATTATGGAATAGCCATCGTCTCCTGGAGGTGTATTCTTATTTTCCCTCCAGAAGAAGAAGAAGAAGAAGAAGAAGAAGAAGAAGAAGAAGAAGAAGAAGAAGAAGAAGAAGAAAATAAAACTTATGGGGTGAATGAAATGGGAAGATAAATATTAATTTCAGAGAGAAGATGGCCCAGAAGAGAGAGATATTTGGGTGGCAGGAAGAAGCTCAATGGAGACTTAGAAGGAGAGGTTTTAAGAGGTAGTGGAAGGAAAACCGGGAAACATGAAGTCATGGAAGTCTAGATAATAAAGGGTTTCAAAGCAAGTGTCAAAACCATCAAACACTAACAGTGGTGGTTTGGAAAGCATCCATTAGATCTAGGAGCTAAGAGATACAAGAATAGTTCCCTAAGAGTTGTTGAACAAAAGTTTAAATGAAGAGTTTTCTGGAGCACATGAAAAGCGAGAACATGAATATGGTGAATAGAGAAAATTATTTTAACCAATTTTAACCCACCGATAATTTGGCCTCTAGCACACAAAACTTGTGTGGTAGGAAGACCCCTTTCAGGTCTCCTGTCTGTACCTGTCTTTGTCTCTCTCTACCTCTGTCTCTGTATTATCTATTTTTTTTTAATTTTTGCTTTTTATAATTTCCAGTTAGGTTTTCCAATTTTTGTTTTTTAGTGAAATTTTTAAAAATATTAATATTTTTAGTTTTATTGAAAAGTTTTTTTATCTTTCTCTTTTCTTCTCTTTTTCTGTTTCTTGTTTGTTTTTTGCTGTTGTTGCTGTTGTTTCTCTATTTCTGTTTCCTTTTCTGCACACTCCTTGACACTCAGATTGAACTTCCAAGTTTGGGAAGAAACTGACCATCAACCAGATGACTAGAAATCGCTGCAGGACCACAAGAAATATGGGGAAGCAGGAAAATACCTCTCCTCCAAGGGAAAAGAGGGAAAAGAATAACTCTTCTTCATCCACACAGAGTTCAATGGAAATCATGGAAATGTCTGATAAAGAACTCAGAACATTCATAATGGCAAAACTAACAGAGATGGAAGAGAAGAGAGACAATGAACTGCTGAAGAGGAAGGAGAAAGGAGTTGAAGAGTTCCAGGAGGTGAGGAAATTCATGCAAGATCTAAAAGAGGACTTTCACAATTTACAAAAGAATCAGGTGAAACTGTTAGAGATGAAGGCTATAAGACAGGAAGTCAAAATCTCCCTTGAAAGTATTAAAAGCAG
>NW_006160024.1:2963610-2998554 GCF_000334495.1 Tupaia belangeri chinensis
ACACAGAAATAAGAGTTCAAAAACTAAGAAAATGGGCAACTTAATTGTAAGGACAATGTCTGGGGTATGAATATTATATCCCAGAGTTCAGTCTGCAAGATCGAACCGCAACAGAAGAAAGATTAAGTACATGCGTCTGAACTGGTGAAACAGCATTCTGTGACTTGACTAAGATATTGCTGCTTTTCTTCTAAGCTTTTTTGTCCTATCTTGAGCTGTCAATAGATTCATGTACCTACTATTTGAACAGAATACTAACCTGTTTCTAGGTTTTAAATTTCAAGGAAATATCCTTACCAGATCAAAACTGCTTTTCTTGAAAATACCAGCTGAACTTGCTATTGAAAGTAGTTAGATTACTTATGATATTGTGTGATCAACAAAATTTGGGGGGAAAAGGAATGGAAGACAACTGTAGACAGCAGAGATTGTGCACTAAGAGAGTGGGAAAGGGCAGAGGGTCAAACATGGGGTAAAAAACATATATACATATACATATACATATATATGAAAGTAGAAATGGAATATTATTGATGATAACATGCATCATTAAGCCACTATGCAGTTTATTCTAGATGGGAAACCACATTTAGTATGTTGTGATGATGCTCAGGGAATTAATGTTAAGTAATTAATAAAAAGTTTCAGGAGAAATGAAAGACTGTGTGTAGATTTCAGTTTTGCATTTACTGTAAGTTGATCAAAACATCTGGAAGAAAATGACTTAAAACTGTTTGCATCTTTGTATGTATTTATTACTTGATGTAATAAAGCTTATTTTCATTAAAAAAGAGAAGAAAGGGAAGAATGTAGCAGGAGGGAGTCATGGATTAAGGGAAGATGTTTTCAACATAGGACATTTCGAGCATGAAAACTGATAGGAAGGAGTTAATGGAGAAGGACAAGTTGTAGAAGGCAGGGTGGGGATGCTATATGGGTTATGAGTAAGTGGATGAACTCAGGAGTAAGCCTGTCTGAGTTCAAATTTCTACCTGCTAGTTCTCATCTGAGTAAATTAAATGAAATAGATACGTTTAGAGTACTTTTACAATGAAAAATGTAGCAATCCATATACTCTTTTCTTTTCCCGATGCTTCTGGGAGAAAAGAAAAGTGCTAATGACTTAACGAAAATTATTTTCAGTGTTAATCTCACTTAAAGGTATGAAAATGCATTTTCAGTATTATTTCCACTTATCTATTTCTCTATGTCTCATTTGTCTATTTAGTGACTTAAAAACAAACCAACAACAAAAGAAAACAGTAGTTGTTCTGCTTGTACACCTGCCTTTGGGCAGGGCTCAGCGAGGACATCTTGTCTACCCAGTATCAGCCTACGGGGCTTAGAAGGTGGTAGCTAGATTGATGTGATGGCTCCCTCACTCACAAGACTGGAGGTTGATGGTGGCTCTCTGCTGAGACCTCAGTGGGACTGCTGGCCACAACACTTCATGGCCTCTCTATGCTAAATGGGTTTCTCCACAGCATAGTGACTATTAAGAATGATTATCTTGAGAGAGAGAACTAGGCAGAAGCTGTATAATTTCTGATGACCTAGCTTCAGAAGTCATTCAACTTAGCTCCTACCTTATTCTAGTCACTAAGGCCATCCCTCAGGGTTTAAGACAAATGGGAAGACTTGGATCTAGGCATCAAATAATTAGTAAACAGAGGGAAATGACCTGGAGGGTAGTAGCTGAAAGCTACAAAAAGAGGTACCAAATGGCATAAACTTGAAAGAACTAGGACTTTTATTTGGATTAGTTTTGCATTAAAAATGTTGGGGAAGCTTTCTGGCCCTGAGATAGTTGGATGCAAGGGGCATGAACTTTTTCTCCTTGAGAAAGCTTCAGGGGAAACATAGCCCCAGAAGAGACTCAGGTTTCCTCTCACACAAGAACTAGGGAAATATTGAGAAAACAGAACGGAAACATAGACAGATTCATTTATTTAAAAGATAACTATCAAGCACTTGTTATGTATATGATACTATTTTGAACATTAAGATGCATCTGTGAATTAGATATAGTAAGGAATTAATATCCAAAGTTTAGGAAACAGATGACACACCTGAACAAATATATACTGAATATAATTTCAGATTAGTATTGTAAGCTGTACAGAAAGTAAAACTGGGCTATTAGATGGAGAGTGAGGAGTGTATGTAAGAAGTAGGGATTTGTTTGTTGTAAATTGTATTCTCCATGGGTGGGCAGGGTGCTATGGAATTTGTGTAGATGGTAAGCTTAGCTAGATCTTTTTGGATTAATGCTTGCTAGGATAAAGAGCTTTTTCTGAATAGCAGATGGAGCAAAGCACATTAGGGTTGGCAAATCATTGCTGTGAGACCTGTGGTTTTGTAGAGTAACTGCCAGTGTTCTCATAGCAGTTCATTCTCATTGTAACCCCCAAAGGAAGCTATGTCAGTGCAAGACTTCTGCTATCTGCTTGACCTCAAGCCAATAACCAATGGTTGCAACCCCTACCCATGGTCCCCATACGTCACAGAACCACTGGAAAGCAGAGCAGATGCTTGCTGTGTGAGGGTTGAAGCAGCTTCTAAGGGTGTCTCAAGCAGTTCGCACGCAGCTCAGGAAGCAATGGTGTTTTCTGAGTTGAGCAAAGGGAAGTGGCTAGCACTTCAGACATGACAATCATTGAGGCTTGGAGGGGATCTCTTTTTAGGGCAAAGAAAAGGAAGTTTTACTTCTCAGGGGTTGGTAAACATAGTAACAAAGAAACACACAGTCTTACCTGTAACCTGAAGATCAGAACACTCTTCCTGAAGTATGCTGTGTTTGCTAAAATCTAAAATAATAAAGCAGATGGCTCTCCTCAAGTAATGCATTCAAAATCCAAGTCTCCCACCAATGTGTCTGTATGGCAGAATTGAAGTCATATTTAGAACTATTGCTACAAAGAAGTCTGGAAAACTTGGTTTTTAGCTTTTTAGAAATGGCAGGGACAAGAAGGAAGCATATTAAAAGATAGGGTGAGGAGCCAAATTATCATCCGTACTACCACTACCCAAATATGCTAGGTTGTAGTAGCTGCAAGTGGCCTGTGTGTGCCAGTAGAGGTAAGTCAAAGCTCTGTGCAAAGTTGTTTCTCTTCCTGCTGGCAAATCACCCTATTGACCTGAGCAGGGTACCATGGGCTTTAAGCTTAGCATAGAAAATTGAACCCACACTCACTCATTCTTCCCTAATGAAACCAGTGTTTTGTTTTGTTTTTTTTTTGGTTTGTTTGTTTATTTGTTTGTTTGTTTGTTTTTCTATGTTTCTGCCTTGTATCTTAGAGCCCAACTTAGTACCAGCATGTCCAGGAATGGTGCTCACATGGTGGTTGACTTGCAATGACAAATCTGATGTTCTCTGTAAAGGGGAGTATAGTTGACAGAGGAGGAAAAGGTCTTGTCCCACTAGGAGCTCCAGCCTTCAATAGCTATATGATCCTGGATAAATTACTTCGATGTCCTGAATCTCATCCAGTACTTCCATCATCAAAATGCTCACACATAACGAAGGTTTAGGATAATGGCTGCTGCCCCACCAGCACAGATAACTTAGTGCATTCTGTGTCTTTGAGCCAGCCCTTCAAATTTCAAGTTCTCAATATGGAGTGAAATGGTAGGATGTGATTCTCTGGAAGGCTGACAGAGTTCTAGGTTTGTGTCTGCAGACATCCCTGAGTGTGCCAAGTGTATGCATGTGCCTATCATCTGGGGTTAGCTGGAGCTGGGGGTGAATTGTGGTGTGAAGACCCTGCTAGGGGTATTGTGTCTATATATCTGTCTTTCTGACTCATGGAAGAAATAATTAAATAAACTTAAAAATAATAAATAAATAAACTCCTCAGTAGAAGTATTATTTGACCTACCTTTGGTCATGTGTCCACACTTTCCTCACCATCCAGAAAGGAGGAAGAGAGTATTTGGTTCTTCCAGGTTTTGACACAGAAGGCAGGACCTCACCTCCTACCAAGGCATGACCAGTGGGGGATTTACCTCCAAATTGGAGGCATGTTTAGTTAACAGATAGAAAATTAAAAAGCCACTACACTCTGAATACGTATATAATTATCTATATTTTAAAGTAGGAACTACCAACATTTTCTCCTCCTAGGCACTAATATTTATAATATCACAAGTTTGTGTGATAACTATATTTGTTTCTATTACATCTTAAAATAAATCCATAGTTATACTATTAAAATATAAACATACATTCCGAGATCCAAAATTATCTCAGGTACCTCCAGTAATAGCCATCATACACTATGGGAACACAAATGTGTAAGTGCATGTGAAGGGCTGACAATATCAGTGTGGCCAGCCAATCACTGTTGGTATTTCCATGTGTATCACTTGGGCTTCTGTGGGGCAAACAATGGAAATGGACTCAGATAATTTAAACAGAAATATATTAAATTTTTTGGAAAAAAATATATTGACATTTATTTTTAAAAGAACAAGTAGATCCTAGAATCAATGGGAAGGCTGGAGAACTGGCTTAGAAAATGGACAGAAACCTTTTTTTGTAGGGTGGTGGAAAATGCCAAGGAAGGGGAAAAAGGAAGAAGCAAGCTGTTGTAACATTCTGTTCTTTTTTAGAAACTGGAAAACTGGAGATGATTTTTAAGGCCACATACATTCATGTTCATCTCAGTAGGTATTTGTTGAGTCCTGTGCTAGAGGAGCAGCAAATGGAATGAGACAGGAGAGACTGGAATGTGCAACCAAATGCTGTCCATGGAGGGGAACACGGAGGGATCAGCCATGGTTCTTACATCTATGAAGCTGGTCTAGGGTTTACCCTAAGACACTGTGCTGGACACATTACCTATGGGAGTCTCACCTAAGAGGCACTTTCATTACCCTGCCACACAGATGAAGAAACGAACTCAGAGAAATCAAGTAACTTGTTACAGTTAAAAAATTATTTTGCCCTAACACCTCACAAGCTCTTTGCTAGAACAGACCTCTGTAACAAAAGACAGATTAATAAGGGGGAAAGAACAGACACCTTTCTGTGTGGTTTCTTTTTTTTCTTATTTATTTATTTATTTATTTATTTATTTATTTATTTATTTTACATTTAGTCATTGTATTAAAAAAGTCACGAAGCATTTTTGCATAGAAAAACAAAGAAAAATACATTATGACTTTTCTGATAACCCAATGCATCTTTACAACATATAAAATGATTTCCCAGCATGAATACACTACACATTGCATATTAGTCCAATCAAAAGATATTACCATTCACATTATCCTCATCAGATAATTTTCCATTTTTATGTTTATTAGATGTTTACTTTTTTCCTCTTGATTTCCTACCTCTACCACATCCTGCATTGTCCACCCTCCTCCCACACTTTCTCTAGTATTCACAGTTGATATTCATGCTTTTATACTTCCCAATTTTTCAGTTTCTGCAATGAAGTGCAGACATTTGGTATATACTAAGTGGAGACATACAATGCCTCTCTTTCATAGTCGTGCTTGCTTCACTTAGCGTGAAATCTTTCCTATTCATCCACTTCTTTCTATCAAATGCCAGGATTTCATATATATATATGAATAAATGTGGTATTCCATAGTGTATATGTGCCACACTTTTTCAATCCATTCATTTGTTCTTAGATATTTGGGTTGATTCCATATCTTAGCAATTGTGAATAATGCCACAAGAAATAGGGATGTGCAAGTGTTTTTCTGACTGTTTTTCTATTGTTTGGGTAGACGTCCAGGAGTAGAATTTCAGGATTGTTTGGTAGTTCTATTTTCAGATTTTTTAGGAATCTCCATATCATTCTACACAGTGGCTGTACTACACCAATAGTGTAGGAGAGTTCCTTTATCCCCACAGCCTTGCCAGCATTTATCATTCTTTATTTTTTTTTTTAAATCTTCACCATTTTAACTGGGGTTAGGTGGTATTTCATTATGATTTTGATTAGCATCTCCCTTATGATAAGGAATGTTGAACATTTTTTTCTATCTGCTTTTTGGCTACTTATATATCTTCTTTAGAAGCCCATCTTTTGATTGGATTGATTATATTTTGCAGGTAAGCTGCATGAGTTCCCTGTACATTTTAGTTATTCCTTATCTGAGGTCTATTTTCTGAGACAAAGTTTGCAAATATTTTCTAACTTTCCAAAGGTTGTTTCTTTATTCTAATTATTGTTTCTTTTGGTATGCAGAAACTTTTAAACCAGATATAATCCCACAGTCTATTTTTGGAATTATTGCCTATGTTCTGGGGAGTCTAATTTAAGAACTCTTTTCCTACTTCAATGATTTCAAGAATTTGCCCTGTGTTTTCCAATAGTAGTTTTATAGTTTGAGACTTTATGTTTAGATCATTGATCCATTTAGAGTTGATTTTTGTTAATGATGAGAGAAAGGGGTCATTTCATTTTCCTACAGGTGGATATTCAGTTTTTCCAGTACCAAATGCTGAAGAGATTTTCTGTTCCCCACTGTATTATCTTGTGATCTTTGTCAAATATCAATTGGCTGTATGTTTTGGGGTTTATTTCTGGGTTTTTCTATTCTGTTCCATTAGCCTACTTGCCTGTTTTTGTGCCAGTATCATGCTGTTTTGATGTTCACAGCTTTGTAATATATCTTAGAGTCAGGGAGCGAGATGCCTCCTACTTCATTTTTTTTTGCACAGGATTGCTTTGGAGGTCTAGGGCCTTTTATGATTCCAGACAATTTTGTAATTGTTTTTTCTAGTTCTGTGATGAATATCTCTGGTAATTTGATTGGGATTGAATTAAATTTGTAAATTTATTTGGGTAGAATTGACATTTTGATTATATTATTTTTTCCAATCCAGGAACATGGAATATCTTTCCACTTTTCTGTTTCATTTTTAATTTCTCTTTTACATGTTTCAGAGTTGTTTTTGTTTAGAAGCCCTCAACTTTGTTGGTTAGATTTATTCCTAGATATCTCATTTCTTTTGTGGCTATTGCAAATGGGATTGCTTTTTTCAATTCTGCCTGTCTGTCCATTGTTGATGTATAAAAATGCAATAGGTTTTTATATGTTGATTTTGTATCCTGCCACTTTACTATATTCATTTATCATTTCCAGAAGGTTTTTTTCTTGTGTGTATTATTTTGGGTTTTCTATGTGTATGTCATCTACAAATAGAGATAATTACATTTCTTCTTTCCCAAAAAAACCCTATTTGAATGTCTTTTATTTTATTCTCCTGTTTGATTACATTGCCTAGAATTTCAGTACTATACTGAAGAGGAATGGAGAAAGCAGGAGGGCAGCCTGTGTTATTCCAGTTTTTAGTGGAAAACTTCCCAGCTTTTCTCCATTCAGTATGATATTAGCTATGGGTTTTTCATTAATAACTTTTATTGTGTTGAGAAATGCCCCTTCTATGCTAATTTTGCTGAGAGCCTTAGTCATAAAGGAATGTTATATTTTGTCAAATGTTTTTACTGCATTGATTAATATGATCATATTGTTTTCATCTTTCCCTTCTGTTAATATGATTATAACATTTATGGTTGTGCTTATGTTTTGTGTGTGCATGTGTGTGTATTTTTTTTCATTTTTAAATTTTTATATGTTTCCACAAACATTTACATATCAAAAAATTTTTGCTCACACTCCATAGTTCTTGACAGTTAATAAACAACTTTCAAAATTTCAATATATTGAATTTTAAAGATAATGTTCACAATATTTCTTATTTTGTGTAATTTGGTTCATGACTCTATAACAACAGAGACAGTATAGTTTTAAATATTTTTGGGAAAATATTTACATGTCAAGCTACTCAAATTGTGGAAAAGCAAATGCCCACCACATATCACACATAAACCTTCTCAATTCAGCCCTGCCTATCGAGTATTCTGTGATATACCATCTGTTAGCTTTTTCATCCTTCAAAGTCTTTCTTAAGATAATCCTCTGGTATGGTTGCTCTTTTGCAATCTCTACTGATTACAATGCTGGGCTGGAAAAGTCCAGGTTATTTTGTTATAAATTCTTCATATATCTTCTCTAATCCTCTCTGCCAGGCAGAACTATTTATGATGCCAGGCCATTTTTCTAAGAGCTTCTGTTGGCTTACTTGAGATCCATTTTAGGTCTATAGTTTTCTGATTAATCTTCAGGTATGACATTCTAGTCAAAGCCCTGCTCAATACTGAGTATTTCCAATTTCTCATTTAATACAACAAGCATTATTGAACGTTTGCAAATAATCCTTCTGCCACAAAATAAGAATACTCCCAAATATTTTCCGAATCCAGAGGGGTCAGGAAGGAAGAAAAGTTTATGTTTCCATTTAAAGAAACAAACAAGAAAAATATTTTAACAATTTGCTGAACCTATCAACACCTCAAAAGAAAGTAAAATGCTTATATTAGGAAAACAAAGCATAGTAAAAAAAAATCAGTAGTTTTTTTACTCAAAAGTCATAAAATTCTATTTTGTCAGTCAGTCTTGTATTCAAACTCTCTTCTGTTGAATATGCAGTGTTGCTGTGGTGCAATCTTTTGGTTTAAATTCTAGAAGTTAACATTCAATGTTATTATTGATATTTCTTGTCCCTAGCATTAAATTGGTCATTTTCTTGTTTGCCTTTTGTTCTCTTATTTCTATATGTGTCTTCAGTTTTTCTGCTAGAGTACTCCTTTCAGAACTTCTTGAAGAGTGGGTTTGCTATTGGCAAATTCTTTCAGGTCTTGTTTATCTGAGAATGTTTTTATCCTTTCTTTCCATATGAAAGTTAATCTTGCCAGGTATAGTATTTTTGGTTGAAACTGCTTTTCACTTAGCATTTTGAATATATTTTCCCATTCTTTCTTTGCTCACATTGTTTTTGATGAGAAGTCTGAGGTTAGCCTGATTGGATAACCTTTATAAGTAACCTGACATTTCTCTCTTGCCAATTTTAGTATCTTATCTTTGTAGATTTGGCCAGTGTGGCTATGATGTACCTTGGATAAGATCTTCTTGGGTTGATTCTATTAGGGGTCCTTTGTATTTCTTGAGTCTGGATATGCCTCCTTAGATTTGGAAAGTTTTCTTCCAAGATTTCATGGAATAGATTATCAATGCTCTTATTAGTTTCCTCACTTTCTGGGATACTGATTATCTGGATGTTTGGGCACTTAATGCTGTCTCGTATTTCTCGTATAGTATTCTCATTTTGGGGGTTATTTTCTCAGGTTTTTTTGGTTGTTTTTTTCTGGATCAGAGACTTTGCCTTCAACATCTGAGATTAGATTTTCTGCATGGACCAATCTGTTTTTAATACTTTCGAGGGAGGTTTTGATTACCTGAATGACAGCCTTCATCTGTAATAGCTCCATTTGATTCTTTTTTATGGTGTGTATTTCCTCTTTCAGAGCATGGAAGAACTTCAATACATCTTGGAACTGATTGTCTCTTTTCTCCTGCATCTTCTGGAGTTCATTATCTCTCAGCTCTTGCATCTCATTTAGTTTTGTTACTATGAATATTCTGAATTCTCTATCAGATATTTCCATGAATTCTACTGTACTGTCTGTGGTTGATGAGGGATTGTTCTTTTCCCTTAGGGGAGAGATATTTTCTTGGTTTCTCATGTTTCTTATGCCTCTGTGGTGGTTTTTGGTCATTCTATGACAAAATCTCTCCTCCTCTGAATATTTCAGGAGTCTAGAGGATGGAGTTTAGAGCATAGCTTCCCTGAACAGGCCAAGGCACACGTCTGCTTTAAAAATGGCTTTTTGTCTGAATATTTCCTGGTTGTGCTTATGCTGAACAACCCTTTTATCCCTGGAATAAAGCCTACCTGGTTATGGTGTATAATATTTTTAATGTGTCATTGGATACAATTTGCTAGTGTCTTGTTGAGAATTTTGCATCTGTATGCATCAGGAATATTAGTCTACAGTGTTCCCTTTTTGTCAGGTCCTTGTCTATTTTGGGGATGAGGATTCTAGAGGCATCATAAAATGAATTTGGCATGATTCCTTCCTTTCAGATCCTTAAAAGTAGTTTAAGGAGAATTGGGGCTAGCTTTTTAAACATTTGTAGAATTCAGATGTGAAGCCATTGAGACCTGGGCTTTTCTTTGTTGGGTGGTTATTTATTATTGATTATATCTCATCTCTTGTTATTGATCTAGTCAGGCTTTCTATGGCTTCATGGTTAAACCTTGGTAGATTATATGTGTCCAGAAGATGGACTATCTCATCCAAGTTTTCTTGTTTCTTTGAGTATAGTCGCTCATTGTATTTTCTAATAATCTTTTATATTTCTCTTAGGTCTAACCCTAACACTAACCCTAACCTTATGTCATAAGGTTATAATAGCACCCGTTTCATTGCTGATTTGATTTATCTGGTTCCTTTCTCTAGTCTTCTTAATTAGTCTAGCTAATAGTGTGCTAATTTTATGTATCTTTTCCAAAAACCAGTTTTTTGTTTCATTTATTTTCTGTATTGTTCATTTACTCTCTATTTCATTTATTTCTGCTCAAATCTTTATTATTACTTTTCTCCTGGTATTTTGTTTTTGTTTATCCAGCTCCTTGAGGTGTATTGTTAAGTTGTATATTTGCCACATTTCCATCTTTTTCTTATGGGCACTAGCTGCTATGGACTTCTCTCTTATGACTGCTTTTGTTGTGTCCCATAGGTTATGAAATAGACATTTGTTAACATGTGTATTTCATATATATGTCTACGATACCCAGAGAACAAGTAATTCTAAAAGAGGTAACTCTGAATTCTACCTTATATGGCATCACAACAAGGAATAGTAAATTTTTAGAGATGCGACAAGACAAAAGGAAAGAACTTTTAGTTTCTTGGGCCAGCAACTTATAGGAGAACAAATGAATGGCAGATAAAGGCTAGTTAGTAAAACTTGTTCTTGTAGGTTCTTCTCCAGGACTGTAAGGGTCTAAGGTGTTCAGTGGTTAACGTTTGTTCCTCTTGAGGGGCTGTTGTGGGCTATTTTTTGTCTTTCTACATTTATGTCCAGATGTTGAGCAACTAGAAGGGCAGAGAGCTTCCTGCTTCTGCTTCTTCTCAGTTGCTGTCAGCTTACTAATCCATATGCACAAGAGGTATGTTTTGGGGTAGCATATTCTGGTTCCTCACAGCTTTATGGAGAAAACAGGGTTGGAAATGAGCTTTGGGGTTTGTCTAGGATGTCAACAGATAAAAATATGCAAGAAGGAGAATATGGTAGTTGAAGATAGAAAAACAAACCAAAGGAATAGAGAGAGTAGGAGAATATTTAGAGACAGTGCTTGCTCCTTGTATAGACATACATATTGAATGCATAGAGGAGGAGAGAATGGCAGGGAGCCTACAGTGAAGGACAGGGACTCTAATGAAGAGAAGGGGCTTCCTTCTATCTGTACTGAGGGCATTCACATTTTAAGATTGTGGACAGGAGGCTCTACATTTTAATATCTCATGCCAGCAATCATTTTAAAAATCTAGGAACTGTGGGGATGGGAAGAAGGGGGTCAGATACAAGAGGTGCTGGGATGGAAACACATTGTACTTTTTATTTCATTAATAAAAATAACAAATTGTTACTATAGCCATTATTTCATTTAAAAAAGACTATTTTTATATATCTTCTTTCAGTGTCTCTCAATGAAACATGCAATCAGAAGAAAGAACTACACTTCTCAAGACAGGAGAGTTGACAATAGCACCCCAACATTTTGAAATAGCAAGTGTTAGGCTCTTGATTTTTTCATTTCATTTGGTTTGTTATTAAAACAAACACTGGTCTAAGGACTAGCACATGGAAACCACTGATCTGAAAGAGTTGGAAATAGTATAGAAGGCAGACTTGGGCCAGAGAATGATTACAGGGAGTGTTCATTTCCAAAGATGTTTGTCTTCATCAGCTTGGGCTGCCATAACAAATACCAGAGGCTGGATGGTTTAAGTAGCAGATAATTTTCTCAATGTGTGGAGGCTGCAAGTCCCAGATCAAGGTCCAACAGAGTTCAGACTCTAGTGAGAGCCTGTTTCCTGGCTGACCCTTGGTGGCTTTGCAGGAACAGGGGCAATACAAGATCTTGATGCTTATTCTTATAAGGACTTTAATCTTAGTGGACGAGGGCCCTACCTTTAAGACCCTTTTAATCTTCCTTATAGACCCTATCTCCACATATAGCTATACTGGGGATTAGGACTTCAAATTTGAATTTAGGAGAGGCACAATTCAGTCCATAATGGAGCTATTGCAATCGTTTATATAAACGGTTATAACTGGGGGAAGGGGAACTGTGGGGATGGGAAGAAGGGGGTCAGATACAAGAGGTGCTGGGATGGAAACACATTATACTCATGTTGTTCATCCCTATCCCTTAAGGCAGGCCATAAAAACCAAACCACTTTTCCCTAAAATCTGCCATCCTGTGACCATGGCAGGCATAACTTATTGACTAGACCAAGACTCAGACTCACAGTCTTTTCTGACAGCCCATGCTAGTGGGTCAGAGTGGGTTCTTGACCCAAAATCTCTTCGCAATCACTATACTTTGTGGAGAGAGGTGGGATGAGAATGAAGTCAGATGAATCATATGGTCCTGATAGTACAGGCCTGGGAATCTGGAAGAAGCATGGTGGGCAGGGTTATCGCCCTCAAGACATCTACATCCTGATACCTGGAACATGTCGACATGCTATCATTGGAATTTACCTCAATAACCCAAGGTAAACACTTCAGACGTGGCCTCAGCAGCAGAGTTTTTCTCTGACCTTCTTGCGCCCTCCTGTATCTCACCCCTCATTCTCTTCCCAGGTAAGCCATACAGACTAGAATCCATATTCTCCAAGGTGAACCATAAAAAATGGGAGCCCTTCCCCCCAAATCAGCCATAAAACCTAAAAATTGTCCTCTTAACTTTCCCCACCATTTTGTGTCAGAGTTGGCTGTAAAGACATTCTCTGACCTACTTGTCTGATTAGAGATAAGGCCCTCATTCAAGAGGGTTTCTGACACATTCCAGAGGAAAGAAATTCTGCACAAAATATCAAGATAAATCTAAACAGGTCATGCTGGGTTTCTCCACTTAGTCTGTTTCCATTAGCTCATACCCTTTTCAACCAATCATATTTCTACCCAGATGTTCCTGCTTCCTGAGCCTACCTAAGCATAAAATTAGACTGCTTCCCTTGGATCTTTGGGTCTTCAATCTGATCCAAATATTTATTGTCTTATCCAAATATTTATTGTTCTGTATGTTAGAAACCTGATACAGGTGACACTGAGTTAAATATCAAAGTGTCAGCAAGGTTGAATCCCATAACCAGTATTCATTGAATATCTCGAAGGTTTTTGATTCTTTCACTAACTTATTTTATTCAGTATTCATCCAGGAGGGGAACCAGCAGTTAGCGTAATGGCTATGTCGTTGGACTTCCACATAGTCGACCATGGTTCGCGTCCCGGACCTGGTGGCTTAGAACTCATGCCGGGCGCATGTGCATGCGTGCCCAAGATCCTGAGAGGAGAATGGAGGAGATGGGATTGCGGCGTGACCATCCCCGCTGGGGCGGGGGGTGATTTCTCGCTTTCTGTCTCTATGTCTCTGTCTGTCTGGCGAGCGCATGCACCCTATAGCGAAAAAAACCTCTCAAAAAAAAAATTATCCAGGAGATGGATAGTTTTGTTTTTGTTTTTGTTTGTTTGTTTGTTTTTCTCTGGTAAGTAGCTTAGGTAAGCGGCCAGGAATTAAGAGATGTGACCAAGATTACTGCATATATATATATATATATTCATTAAATAAATCAGTATGCCTTTTCTCTTATTATTGTGCTTCTTGTTGATAATTTTTCAGTGAAACTCAGAGGGCAAATTTCATTAGCCCTACAATATCTTACATGGAACAAGTAGTTTTGCAGATGAGATTAAGCTAAGGATCATGAGATGAGATTATTCTGGGTTATCCGAGTGTGTCAAATGCAATCATGAGTCTTCCTATAAAAAGGCAACAGGGTGAGTCTGTGAAAGAGATGTAAAGAGAAAAGGAGAGCTCATGGTGATGTGGGCAGCTTCTGGAGGCTAAAAAGGCAAGGATGTTGACTTTTCCTCTAGAATTAAGAAAGAACATGGCCTAGCTGTCACTTTCATTTTAGCTCACCGTCACCTGTGCTAAAACACAATAAGATAAATTTGTGTGTGAAGCATTAAGTTTGTGATAATTTGTTATTGCAGCAATAGGAAACTCATACACAAAGAATTATGCCACTGACAGAAATAGAGCAGTCAGAAGGAAGATGAGGCTTGTTTGGTAAGAGGAGGCTTATTTGGGAAGATTAGGGAGAGGGATGGGAAGCTGGCAGATTCTGTTTGGGACATTCTGGATATCACAATCATGTTACTAGGGAACTGTCCATCCAACAGCTGGAACTTGAGGGGCAGAAAGGCAGGAACAGCAATATGTTAAAAGGAAGAGACATAGATCATCAATATTTGTTGAGTACCTATAAGGTTTTTGTTTTTGTGTATTTTGTTTGTTTGTTTGTTTGGATTTAGTTTTAGTTATAGGGCATGTGTGCTTTCCAGAGAGACAGACAGAAAAAGAGAGGAAAAGTACAAAATCATCTCCCATGGGGGATGGCCACACTGCAATCTCTGTTCCTCTAGTCTTCTCTCAGATTTTTGGGCATTCACACAAGAGCCCAGCATGTTTTTCAAGTCACTGTGTCCAGGACTTGAAATATACAGTTGGCATTATGAGATCCAGTGCTTTAACAACCATGTCAACTCAGTTTTTTGGTACTTTCACCAATTATTTTATTTCATTCTCATGGCATTTAAGATGTGAGTGTCATCTGATTTTTGTTTGTTTGTTTGTTTGTTTTTGAACCAGATTTTTTTCCAGTAAGTAGCCTAGGTAAATGGCCAGGAATTAAAGATGTGACCAGGATTACCCAGCTAATAATAAAATTCAGACTTACAGCTGTCAGTCTGATTCTACAATAGTCTGAGTGATTTTCATTATTATTTGATGCTACGGTTATATAGCAGCACTGAGGAAGGAAGTCAGAGGAGTTCCTGATACATGTCCTGACTCTTCTCAGTAGCACAGAAGGTGAGGTAATGCCAGGGTTAAGGACTCACTTTGAGGGATTAGTGGTAAATGAAGTTCAGAGCCTTGGTAGTGAGAGAGGAGAAGAATCTTCAGTAACCTGGAGCTTCTCAGAAGGAAAATTTCTTCATATCATGAGGTCACTGGCTCCAAAGGCCAGCGGGTGTTATAGATGATGCTAGCCGTGACTCACTGTCTGTTGGCCCAGTGGATGGAGGGGTGGGATCTGCCTCACAGTGTCTATTCCTGGGTCTCCACCCTGCAGAAGCAGGAGGTGTACAAAGGGATATCCTCAATGTATGAGGGCTCCAGGGAAACAAGAAAAGCAACTGCTGATTTCCAGATAGAAATGAAGTCTGTTCTTTCAAGGAACTTGGTGTTCTGGGCCTTTCCTGCTCCATATGATGTGGTGCTGAGCAGGGAGCTCAGACTAAGACTTTGATCTTAGTTGACTCCAGTGGCTCACAAGCCTAGGTGCATAGCTAACATTTATCAGCACTTTTACATGTGAAATAGACTTCTGAAACAGGTTCTCTTTGATTTCTATTGTACTGATAAAGAAACAGAAGTTAGAAAAGCCCAGTAACAGCTAGTAAGCACTGCTGCTGAAATTAAAAACCAGATTTATCCAACTTGATATCCCATGTTTGATCCATTTTGCCATGAATCAAATATGATTCTGATTTTGAGAAATACCTGGACCCAGCTGAAAAACAGATAAAGTCACAGTTATCATAAAATTTTGTAGCAATGTGGAAATAAGAAGAAGGGAATTGTGCATTGGTGGAACCGTAAGAGGAAGCTCCAACACTGATAGGAGAAATAATTGGGAAAGCTTCTTCGAGGAGGTGACCTTAGAGGTGGAGACAAGGGTGGATGAGTTTCTGGCAAAAAGGGCATTCTAGGTTAAGGGAGAACACACGCAAAATCACGAAGATGGTGGACGTGTTTGGGAAGAGTGAGTAGGCTGGCAACCACGATGATGAGTCAGGAGCTTATGACATCAGGCACAACTGATGACTGAAAATCCTATGAGTACTTCCTAACATTTCCAGCTCACTGGAACTCTAGGATGAGCCATCCTGATTATACGCGGTTATTTATGAGAACCGCAAGTATGTGAGCTTACTTATGACCCTGCTCGGTAATCATTATGTAGCTCATTAAATATGTGTCAGGGTAACTTCGTATGGTGACAATCGTTTGAACATAAATGAAAACTCTAGACATGTTGTCTCAGGGTTCACAGTTTATCACTCATATAATATTGCCATCTAATCATGAGGAGCAACTATATGCTTGGAACTTTCTACTGAAATAGAGAGAAATTAGCTTCCTAGTTCCATGTCCTCTGAAAACTGTGTGCCTCTGGAAACTCCTCCCCTTTTTTGATAAAAGAATATTCCATAAATGGGGCCAGCAAGTGGCGGGGTGATTATGGTGCTGGACTCCCACATGAAACCACAGTTCAGGCCCTGGACCCAGCATCTTGACATTCATGCTGGGCACATGTTTGTGCATACCCAAAATCCTAAGAGAAGAATGGAGGAGAAGGGATTGTAGCATGGCCTTTTCCCCCAGAGGTGACTTCTCACTTTTCCTCTCTCTCTCTCTCTCTCACTCTCTCTCTCTCACTTTAAGGCAAAAACCTTAAAAAAAAACTCTGCATAAATGTAGCAGTAATTAATTTTTCTTTTTCACATATTTAAATGTCTTTTAATGGTTTGCTATTTTTATCTATGATAAAGTAATCAGGTGGTTTTTATCTTTTTGATTATTTTCTATTGGAAAATTCCCTAAAATGGGGTTAACAAATCAAAGAATGGCAATATTTTTAGGCCTTTTGATATGTGTCACAGTCACTTCTGAAAGACTTGAAATAATTACCTGTCATTGACATCAAATTTCACTGCAGTAGTATTGGAAAATGTGCTTTTTCTATTTTTTTCTAATTCATTAGATGTAAATGATTTATTTTGCCCATGATTATTTTGTTAATGACAAAAGTTAAGCATTTTCTATATTTTTATTTTCTCTTTGAATTCCACTTTTTGCATATTTTCCTTTGCTCATTTATCTACTAAAATTTTAATATGTCACTTTTTAATTTAAATGATTCCAAAATTACATGTGCTAAAGTAAGTAAAAAGTTAGTCTTAGAATCTGAATAAATGAGGGGATGGATTAGAAACAAGAACAGCAAGGGGATAGTGAATAAAAATACGAAATGATAACAGAGTTTATTTTTATTTTTGAAGCTCCTCTAAGGTAGCTATTCTTAAATTTTTTGAGATTACCCATCCTTTCCAGGTATGAATCCTTATCCCCATAAAGAATTTGACCTAAAGTATAAATTTAAATGAGTTCATGTATCCCCAATGCATATCTGTGAAACCTACTCATGTTAAGAATCTTTCATTTATTGATGATAACATGTATGATTAAGCCTCTATACAGTGTATTCTGGATGAAAAATCACTTTTGTATGCTGTGATGATGCTCAGTGAATGAATGTAAGACAAATTAATTTTAAAAATTAAAAACATTTTCTTCTGCAACTGCTTAACCAAAATGTTTGCTTAAATATTGACTATAATATCTGACTCACCAAAATATCATTATGTTTTGCATTAAAGACAAATGATATAAATAATTTTATATGGCCTTTCTTTTTCTTCCTTTCTTTTTTTTCCTTTTTAGGTTATTATTAAGTGGGCTTCAAAGTCCCAAGTGGGAATTTGACCTTACCACTAAGACTATCAGCTCTGGGCATGAAATAGTCCAGTGTTGTCAGAATCTCAGAGTCTGAAACAAAATTCGCAGACTGAAAGACTCAAAGACTTCAGATTGGTCAGATTCAGAATTTGAAATAACTGTTTTAAAATATCTAAAGTAAAAAATTGAACAAAAAATTGCACAAGAGATAAGTGCAACAAATAATCTGGTAGATTTGAATGAGAATTAAATTGAATTTTTAGAAATAATAAATACAGTTATTGAAATAAGAACTTAAGTGCATAGGCTTAATTAGCAGAATGATATAGCTAAAGGAAATTATTGCACTGGGAGTCCAAAAATATTGTACAGAATGCAGAACAATGCAATTCAATATATTGCAAATGCAGAACAATGCAATTCAATATATGGCATACCTGTTAAGACCTTGAGGTTAGAATGAGAAAACCTAACATACATCTAATAATTATAGCTACGTAAGGTGAAACTAAATAGCAAGGAGAAAAAGCAATACAAAAGAGTTAATGTCTAAGAATATTACAGAACTAATAAATAAATGATTCCAGACATCCTGGAGTCACAGTTTATACAAAGAAGGATAAGTAAAGAGAAATTCACAGATAAATACATTGTAGTGATTCTGTAGAACACCAAGTTAAAGAAATTATTTCACAAGTAGACTGACAGCTGACTTTTCAGCAATGAAAGCACTAAGATAGTTGAATGATATCTTCAAAATGTTAAGAGAAATGTTCACTATTTACATAAAATTCCTGTATCTATTAAATCTCTTTCAGGAAAAAGTATGCAATAAAGACATTTGCAGATAAATAATGAATTGGTTTAATTTCTAAAAAAGTACCTAAAGGAGGTTTCAAAAAGTAGGAAAGCTAGAGTGACATTGTACCGTTACCACAGTATTTAGATACTGTGCAGAGGAACTCAAAGTCCACGTGGTGTACCCGAGTTTGAGCCCTGGCCCCACTGGCTTTATGCCGAGTATGTGCATGTGCATGTCCAGGATCCTGATGGGATGAAGAATTGGAGGAAAAAGTATTGTGGTATAACCAGGCTCTGAAGAAGGTTTCTCTCACACCCATGCACACAACCTGTAGCAGTAAAAATAAAAGAGGAAACACAATTTGGGGCCGACAGAGAGTGTAATGGTTATGTTGTTGGACTCCCACATAGCCGACTGCAGTTCAAGTCCCAGACCTGGAGGCTTAAAACTCACATCAGGCATGTATGCATGCATGCCCAGAATCCTGAGGGGAGAATGGAGAAGGGATTGTAGCATGGCTGTACCCACAGGGAGTGATTTCTTGCTTTCTGTCTCTGTCTCTTTGACCAGTGCACATGCTTTATAGCAAAAATCCCTATCTTAAAAGAAAATAAATGTTTTTTGTAAAAAGAAAATGATCCGAAAATGGACATATATTCAGTTCTTACCAACTGCTACAACAAGTTACCATAGATTTAGTGGCTTAAAACAACACAAAATTAATTGAAGGGAAGGAGAAACAAAATATTTAAGGAACCCAAAATGTATAGAAATCTGTTGATTATTATCCATATGGTACTGTCTTTGACTGGAGTGACATACAGTGTATTCATGATGGGAAAATTCATCTGGTATTCTGTAATAATATCCAGTGATTGAATGTAATAAAGCAATCAATAAATAAAACACAGAATTATTATTTTTTGTTTCTGTAGTCAGAAGACTGGCACAGTCTTTCTAGGCTAAAATCAAGCTGTCAGCTGGCCTCAAACAACTGGAGGATTTGGGAGATAATCCATGTCCTTGTCTTTTCTGTGTTCTAGAGACCATCTGTACTCCTTGGCATGTGGGCACCTTCTTCCATATTCAAAATCAGTGATGGGTGTTGAGTCATTTTCACATTCATCACTCTGACCTCCTTTTCTGTCTCTCTCTTCCACTTTTAAGGATCCTTGTGATTAGATTGGGTCCATCTAGATAATCCAGAATAATCTCCCCATTTTAAGTTTAGCTGATTAGCAACCTTAATTTATCTGTAACCTTAATTCCTTCTTTGCTATATAATGTAGCATAGTCATAAGCCACAGGGAATAGAATGTGGACATTGTAGAGATGGGAGTGGGGAGTTATGCTAGGTTAGCATAAGAGATCTGGGGTATGAGGTAAGAATGGCAAGCCAAGACTTCAGTAAACATGTAGAAAAATTTAAGTATTTCATGATGGGTGAAGTCTTTTTACAAGCATAATGAGAAATAGTGATTGTTTAAAATAATAATTGGAATAATAATAATAATAATTGAGAAAAACAATGAAAAGATATTGAATGATGAAGCGGGGAGATTTATGTCTCTGTATTGACTGACATGCATGGCATTCCCTTTTGAAAAAGCAATGTAATACACTGTAAAGTTATATGTAATCCAATGTTATACAAACAAGATTATGATGATAATAAAAAATAAAGAAAGAAAGTGAAAAATCTAAACAAATTTTGTGTTCTATATATAAAAGGTTAACTGTGGTGTGAAATAAAGGACAAAACTAAAACACTATTTAACAATAACGCATAGGTTGAGAGGGAGCTGATTAAAGTTAAATAAGCCTAGTCAATGGTGTGGGGGTTAAGGCAACTGGATCCCACAAAGGCTGACTGTGTGGTTTGAGTCCTGGACTTGGCAGTTTGAGAAACATGACAGGTCCTTGTGCATGTGTGACCAAAGTCCTTAGAGGAGAATGGAAGAGGAGTGTAGCATGGCCATACCTCCCAGGGGTTGCTTTATCACTTTCCCTCTCTTTCTCTTCCTCCAAGTATCTCTGGAGAACTCATGTGCCCTATGGTAAGTTGAAAAAAGAAAGCTGAAAGTGCTCATAGATCATGAATTTTGGAAAGGGGACTTAGATATTTATCAACTTTAGTAAACTCTTCATAGTAAAATGAATACTATGAGAAGAGAAACAGGAATTGTAACTTTTAAACCAACAGAGGAGGAGGGCTGGAATAAGAGAATAATAACAACCATACATAAGGCAAGAGAGGAGAAAAAGGAAGCATTAAAAAAGGGCTAAAATAACAATTCGAAATTAAAATAGTAAAACAAATCCAAACATATTACACATTATAGATAATGAACATAAATGAAACATTCTAGGTGAAAAACAGATTGTCAGATGGAATTTTAAAATCAAGCGTAATGCTACTTACAAGATGCATGCCTAAAATATATTGAGTTGTCGGAAAAGTCATGATGCATTTTTGCATGGCAAAACATAGGAAAAAATATGTCATAACTGTTATGACAAACCAATAAATACAGAAAAGTTGAAAGTACAGAGATGGCAGGAACGTGAAACACTAAGAGACCTGGGGCTACTCTGTTTATGTAAGAGAAGAATTTCAGTGATAAAGCACTAATAGGAAGGGGGAAGGCCACAGTCTAGTGAAAAAGTATTGGGTTGTTGGAAAAGTCATGACCCATTTTTGCATAGGAAAAATGTCATGATTTTTCCAACAATGCAATATTTAATTTACCGCAAATAAGCGACACTTCTAAATTTCTATGACTGCAAAAATAAGATGTGACATTTGGAAGGGCCATAGCTATCAGTTGATGTGTACTTATATGCTCATGGCTTTCTTCTATTTGCCAACACTGTCCTCGCCATTTTCCGAATGAGGAAACAAGTATAATCTCTGTCTGTGTGAGGTTATACTTGGGGTATGCCCTTGTTTCTTCTGGACTTTGTTTCCTTCTCATTGATCCCTCCTGTTTACCTGGAGACCTTCTTTTGTGTCATCTCTCAAGACGAGGAGTGGCGTGCCTTTACTATAGGACCACAGTCACTATCAGAACGTGTTTAGATAAATTTGGATAGAGACTTCACTGGTTGGAAATAAGAGGCCCCATGGTATGTCTGATCCCATCTTAATCACCACATGAACAAACACACACACATGCATACACACACGCACATGTGCCCACCCATACACTCACACACCTATGTACATATGCACATATACACACCCATGTACTCACATACATATGTTGCCCTGGCCTGGCCTAACCTGGCAGTGGTGCCAACAGCCAAATACCAGATTCTACTTTGGAGCCCTTCGAGAAAACCACTGTCATTCCAGAAATTGCTCATCCCTGTGCCCCTGTAGAGGTTTTGTTTTGTTTTGTTTTGCTTTGCTTTTTCTTTTTTTGGAGAAGTTTTGCTGTAGGGCATGTGCGCTCACCAGAAAGACAGAGAGAGACAGAGAGACACAAAGCAAGAAATCACCTCCCAGGGGGGATGGCCACGCCACAATCCCTTCTCCTTCATTCTCTTCTTGGGATCTTGGGCACACACGCACACGTGCCTGACATGAGTTTAAGCCACTGGGTCCGGGACTTGACTACATGGGAGTAAAGCAACATAGCCATTACGCTAACTGCTGGTCCCCCTATAGAGGTTTTGTTCTGTGCTGGAAGCTGACAGTCCTGGCTCCTGAGCCTGCAGCTTTCTCTAATCAACCACATCAGGCCCTCTAGCATACCAACCACAGAAAGGACCTCAGACTAATTCCAAAATTAAAAATTTAGGTTTTGTTGCAAGAGACAAAGGTGTTCACTCTCTTACACAGTTTGAACTCCTTGGTAAAAATGAATGCTGATCAACCCATGTAGTTTCCCAGCTTCTTCATAATTACAGCCACTGAGACATTGGAGCAAGGTCCTCACATCATGGAAAGGCAGTCGGGTGTGCTTGGAAAAGCCAAGGCCCTGTATCCTTAAGTCCCCTGTACCCCTTTTGAACCTCTGACTTTTCAGTTGTAGGGAGTTCCTATGGTATTAAAGAAATGCAAATATAACATATATAAAGTGCCTGGCACAGGTGGGTGCTTAATAAATGTTGCCTCCTTCCTATCCCACTCTGGGAATCCATATTCTCTTGGGTGAAAGAAATCACCCCCCAGGGGGGATGGCCACACTGCAATCCCTTCTCCTCCATTCTCCTCTTGGGATCTTGGGCACACACGCACATGTGCCCGTTCTTTTTTTGGAGAAGTTTTGCTGTAGGGCATGTGCGCTCACCAGAAAGACAGAGAGAGACAGAGAGACACAAAGCAAGAAATCACCTCCCAGGGGGGATGGCCACGCCACAATCCCTTCTCCTTCATTCTCTTCTTGGGATCTTGGGCACACACGCACACGTGCCTGACATGAGTTTAAGCCACTGGGTCCGGGACTTGACTACATGGGAGTAAAGCAACATAGCCATTACGCTAACTGCTGGTCCCCCTATAGAGGTTTTGTTCTGTGCTGGAAGCTGACAGTCCTGGCTCCTGAGCCTGCAGCTTTCTCTAATCAACCACATCAGGCCCTCTAGCATACCAACCACAGAAAGGACCTCAGACTAATTCCAAAATTAAAAATTTAGGTTTTGTTGCAAGAGACAAAGGTGTTCACTCTCTTACACAGTTTGAACTCCTTGGTAAAAATGAATGCTGATCAACCCATGTAGTTTCCCAGCTTCTTCATAATTACAGCCACTGAGACATTGGAGCAAGGTCCTCACATCATGGAAAGGCAGTCGGGTGTGCTTGGAAAAGCCAAGGCCCTGTATCCTTAAGTCCCCTGTACCCCTTTTGAACCTCTGACTTTTCAGTTGTAGGGAGTTCCTATGGTATTAAAGAAATGCAAATATAACATATATAAAGTGCCTGGCACAGGTGGGTGCTTAATAAATGTTGCCTCCTTCCTATCCCACTCTGGGAATCCATATTCTCTTGGGTGAAAGAAATCACCCCCCAGGGGGGATGGCCACACTGCAATCCCTTCTCCTCCATTCTCCTCTTGGGATCTTGGGCACACACGCACATGTGCCCGGCGTGACTTTAAGCCACCAGGTCCGGAACTCGAACTGCAGTCGACTATGTGGGAGTTCAGCGACATAGCCATTATACTAACTGCTGGTTCCAGTCTTAAAGGTTCTGAGGAGATCTTACACTGACAAAACTTAGGCCACATGCTGCCTTTTACATGTGATGAGAATTCTTTCTTATGTCTGCATAGGAATGAGCAGTTCACAAAGCACATTCACGTGCATGGACTTGTCTCTAATTGATCTTGGCAAATTCTGGAAGGGAAGTAAAAGGCAAGTCAAGTATTATGATCTCCATTTTAGAGCTGAGAAAACTGAATCTCAGAGTGGTATACAAACTTATCTAGGGGTCAGTGAATAAATACAAGAGAAGTTAAAGTTTTCTAAACTGAAGTTTCCTGACTACATTCTAGTGCTTTACTCATGGAGAGGCATTATGGGGATTAAGTTGAACAGCTCTGTGCCTCAGAAAATGAAGATGATAATAATAATAATACATTCTGAAAACTGTTGTGAAAAGCCAGTGAGACAGTCCACATGATAGCATGACAGCTGCCATTGTTACTGTAATGGATGTGGTGACGTGTTACCTGGATCTCCACCTTCACTTCCACTCATAAGAATGGCCGACAGCTGAAGAAGTCACCTCTCTTTCCCAAGAGAAGATGAAAAAGTTTGCATCTAATGACTAATCAATATGGGTATATTAAGGCCTAGTTCCCTTTCCAGGGCTACCTTAGCTCCGAGCCCCTGGGGAATGGACTGAAGTCTCTGTTGTGATTGTATTTCAGTCATTCTGCCTTCACACTCATACAGTAAACATGGATGTGCAAGTGTTTTTCTGACTGAGTATATTCCTATCCTTTGGGTAGATACCCAAAGTTATGAATCCTGCCGTAACTCCCAAATAAATGTCCTGCATACTAATCTCTATTGCATATTAGACTCAGTACACATACATGAAGACCATCCTTTATCAGTCATGCATGAAACCACCCACACTAAGTCCCCCTCCCAGAATGGCAGAAAGGTAGTCTGGGTTAGGTGTGCACTCTGTGTTTTTACAGTAAAACCAGACAGGCCCTCCTGAGGTCTAAGCCATGACCTTAGCACCCAGCCCTTGGCATCCAGCCAGCTGAGGTAGCTGCTAGGTCTGAAGCAACCCCAGACTTTGGGTTGCTCGGTTTCTGGGCACAGCCTCTTTTCCACAATTATGCAATCCTTTGTAACAGACCACAGGTTGATCGCAGGTTCCTGTTACCAAGCACAGAGAGGTTTATAGTACAGTCTCTCCAGGAATTCTGACGCGCCGCAAGATCCCATGATCTGAATGATTCTACCTTCTCTGTGAAAGCCCCTGGCCTCAGAAACATGTGGGGCCAGCTTTTTGAGGGCCTAGCCACAATGTAACAAGAAACAAGCAATAGTGATACTCTTTGGTTCCAGTTTTTTCTTGGGGGTAGGACCCTGTGATTATCTTCAGCTCCCCAACTCCTCTTCCACCAAAAAGACCCACAATGTAAGGAGAAAAATGCAAATGGGAGATTTACTGGCCCTTCTTCCAATTCTGATTAGACTTAAACCACTGTAAGTCACTTCTGATAGGAGTTCTCGAGTCCTTAACTCTGCTCCAAGACCAAGTTCCTTGATAAGGCAAAGGTCTATGGCTCTAGAGGCCAGAAATCTCCTCTTATCCCATAGGCACCCCATTGCTCTTCCTCCTTGAACATTGCACTTTAGATCTGATGATGTGCTTATGAATGCCCAAATACCCCGAGTCAGGCTTTAATTTTGAGATCTTCTTTCTCCCTTGTCTTCCTTTCTTATTTATTATATGTTTTACCTTTAATTTCTGTACATATTTATAGCATATAAAATAAATTTTCCCAGTATGAATACACTACATATTAGTTCAATCAACAGATAATTTTCCAATTTTATACTTGTTAAATGTTTTGCTTCTAGTCTCCCTTTTATTGTCACACCTACTATTGCCAGCCCTCCTCCAACACTGACTCTAGTATCCACAGTTGCTCTCCAAGTTTTTGTATCTTCTATTTTTTTAGTTTTTGCAATAGAGTACAGACATGTGGTATATATTAAGTGGTAACATGCAACATCTCTCTTTCATAGTCTGATTTGCTTCACTGAGCTTTAAATCTTCCATATTTGTCTACTTTTGAACGAATGCCAGGGTATCATTGAATATAGTGTATGTATGTGTGCCACACTTTTTCAATCCATTCATCAGTTCTTGGACAGTTAAGTTGATTCCATGTCTTAGTTATTGTGAATAATATTGCTATAAACATGGATGACTGAGTGTATTCATATCCTTTGAGTCAATACCCAGCTGGATCATATAGTAGTTCTATTTGTAGGGGGTTTTTTTCTTTTTTTTTTTTGGAGGGGTTTTCAGTATAGGGCATGTGTGCTCGCCAGACAGACAGAGAGAGACATAGAAACAGAAAGCGAGAAATCACCCCCAAGGGGGGATGGTCACGCCGCAATCCCTTCTCCTCCATTCTCCTCTCGGGATCTTGGGCACGCATGCACACGCGCCTGGTGTGAGTTTTAAGCCACTGGGTCCGGGATGCAAACCGCAGTCGACTACATGGGAGTCCAGCAACACAGCCATTACGCTAACTGCTGGTTCCCTATTTGTAGAGTTTTTGAAGAATCTCTATATTGTTGTTCATAGTGGCTGTACTAATTTATATTTCCACTAACAGTGTAGAAGAGTTCCTTTTTCACTACAGCCTCGCCAGCACTTATCATTGTTATTTTTTAAATATTAGTCATTCTGACTGGGGTTAAGTCATATCTCATTGTGGTTTTGATTTGCATCTCCTTTATGATAAGAGGAGTTGAACTTTTTTTTCATACACTTTTGGCTGTTTATGTGTCTTCTTTGAGAATTGTATGTTCAATCCCATTTACAATAGCCACAAAAAAATAGAAGATACCTAGGAATAAGTCTAAACAAAGAAGTTAAAGACCTCTACAAGGAAAACTTTGAAAATCTTAAATACCTTAAATTTTTAAAAAAATGAAAATGATACAAAAACTGAAAGAACATCCCATGCTTCTGGATTAGAAGAACTAATATAATCAAAATGTCAATTCTAACTAAATTAACTTAGAAATTTAATGCAACCCAGATCAAATTACTAGTGATATTCTTCATAGAATTAGAAAACAAATCATACAATTCTTCTGGAATCATAAAAGACCCCGTTTTGCCAAAGCAATACTGGACAAAAAGAATAATGTAGGAGGCATCTCCCTTCCTGACCCCAAAAAATATTGCAAAGCTTGTAATAATCAAAACATCATGATACTGGTACAAAAACAGGCAAGTTTACCAATGGAATGGAATAGAGAACCCAGAAATAAATTCCAAAACATATAGTCAATTGATTTTTGACATAGGGTACATGATAATCCAGTGGGGAAAAGAAAACATCCTTAGTATTTGGTGCTGAAAAAACTGTATATTCACCTGTAGGAAAATGAAACTGGACCTCTATATGTTAGCATTGCCAAAAATCAACTCAAAGTGTATCAATGAACTAAACATAAGACCTCAAAATATGGAACTACTGGTGGAGAAGACAGGGGAAACTCAGAGTAGGCAAAGACTTCTTAAATAAGATCCCTGATTATATAAAGTTAAAAAGCTTCTATGTGCCAAAAAAAAAAAAACCAATAATTATAGTGAAGAGACAACCCTCTGAATGGGAGACTGTATTTGAAAACTCTCCCATGGATAAGAGACTAGGAACCAAAACATACCTGGAATGCAAGTAGCTTATCCAAAAAAAAAAAAAAAAAAAAATCAACCCTATTAAAAGATGAGCAAATGAGCTGAACAGACAACTCTCAAAGGAAGACATATGAACAGCTAAAACGCTTATGAAGAAATAGTCAGCATCCTTTATCACAAGGGAGATGCAAATCAAAACCACAATGAGATACCACTAGTCAGAATGGCTAAGATTAAAAAAATAAAAAATGATAAGTGATGGCAAGGCTGTAGAGAAAAAGGAACTCCTCTACACTGTTGTAGAAATGTAAATTAGTACAGTGACTATGGAGAACAATATGGAGGTTCCTCAAAAAACTACAAATAAAACTACCACATGATCTGCCAATTCCACTCCCACTCAAAGGATAGGAATACACTCAGTCAGAAAAACACTTGCACATCCATGTTTGTTGCAACATTATTCACAATTGGTAAGACATGGAATCAATACAACCATGCAAGAATTGATTAATGGATTGAAAAAGTGTGACACATATATACTATAGAATACTACTCAGTCATAAAAAAATGAGACCCTGGCATTTGATAGAAAGTGGATGAATATGAAAGATATAATGCTAAGTGAAGTAAACCAGACTGTGAAAGAGAGATATTATATGCCCCTACTTAATATATACCAAATGTCTGCACTCTATGGCAGAACACGAAAGGTCAGAAGGTATAAAAACTTGGATAGCAATTATGGACACTAGAGAGAATGTGGCAGCAGGATGGGAAATGGGAAGGTTGGAGGGCAGGAAGGAGAGAATCAAGGTGAAAAAAGAAGCAAAACTTTTAATAGACAGTAAAATGGAAAATTATCTGTTGATGATAATGTATATAGTAGTATCTTTGGTCTAATACACAGTGTATTCATGCAGAGAAAATTTATTTCACTGATTTTTCTGTAAAGATGGTCAGTGATTGGACTATAAAAAAGGTTAAATAAGTAAAAAAAGCAAAGTTCTAAACCCAAAACCTCAAACTATAACACTACTGGTGTAGAACACAGGGGAAACTCTTGGAACATCGGAGTAGGCAAAGACTTCTTAAATAAGACCAAAAAGCATAGGCAATAGTGCCAAAAATAGACAAGTGGGATTACAGCAGGTTAAAAAGCTTTTGCTCAGCAAAAGAAACAATAATCAGAGTGAAGTAACAACCCTAGGAATGGGAGAATATATTTGTAAACTCTGCTTCATGAGGGTACTGATGACCAGGATTTATAGGGAACACAAGCAGCTTCCCTGAAAAAAAAATCCAATTAAAAGATGGGCAAATATGTATAAAAGAAATTGAAATAAAAAGAAATAAAAAATAAAAAAACATGTATTTAACTTTTTATAGGTGATTTTTTTGTTGATACTTGCCTAACATGCTTGTGCTATAAAAATAATTAACAGGAATTAACCTGATATGATGGCCAGCTTTGTTTAATGTCTTATAAAATTTTCATCAACAATTCAAGCATAATTGTTAAGAATACATGTAATAAGTTCTTAAGTGGAATAAAAATTTTATAAATGAAAATAAAAGAAAATATTTCAGGAGCGAGGGAAAAAAATAGGCAAATGACCTGATCTTCCTTTCTGATCTCACCCCATGACTGGGTGGGCTGCCCCCTTTGCAACGCCACAAAATCATGTGCTTCCTTTATCCTTGCATATATTACCCTATAGAGTAGTTTTCTGGAGGTGTGAAGACTATGAATTCTATGAGGACAAATATGTCCTCTTGGTCTAACATTGCACCTGGCATGTAGTGGGTAGGGAGTAAATATTCTTAGAGCAAATGCATATTAGGAAGAATTTTTGTTGTGATTGTTGGTTGTGACTGAGAGTGACAAAATCCTACCTTGGACTAGCTGACAGATCTACTATCCTGCACTTTGCATCTTTGCCACTGTGAAAGGAAGAGGAACTGCTCTTCTTCCTTTAGCTTCAGCTTGAACAATGTTAGGAGAAATTGGATTGGCCTGGCAGGTCATGTACCTAATGTATTATGGCTGAGGACGGGGTAAAATGGTTGGAACTTGGAGCACTGGTCACAAGAGTTGAAGTATGAAAGCAACCAAACTGTTTATTGATGGATAAATGAATAAAGAAATTGTATATCCATACAGAAAGAAATCCTATTGTTTGTGACAACATAGATGAACCTGGAGGGCATTGTGCTAAGTGCAATGGGGCAGAAAGAAAGGTATATCCTGTACAGTCTAAATTTTTGTGTCATTAAAAATAGACTCATAGAAGAGAGTAGAATGATGGGTCAGAGAAGCTGAGGGAAGGGGGAAATGAGGTGATGGTTAAAGGGTACAGTGCTTCAGTTATGTAAAATAAATAAGTTCTAGGGACCAGCAGTTAGTGTAATGGCTATGTTGCTGGACTCCCATGTAGTCGACCGCAGTTCAAATCCTGGACCCGGTGGTTTAAACTCACACCGGGCGCATGTGCGTGCGTGTCCAAGATCCCGAGAGAAGAAAGGAGGAGAAGGAACTGCGACATGGCCATCCCCCCGAGGGGTGATTTCTTGCTTTCTGTCTCTTTGGCTAGCGCACACTCCCTATAGCAAAAACCAAAGCAAAACCAAACAAACAAACAAACAAACAAAAAACTCTCAAAAATAAACAAATAAATAAATAAGTTCTAGAGATCTATCATATAGCACAGTACTTAAAGCTAGCAGTACTGTATTATTTACTGAAAATTGATAAGAGAGTAGACGTTATGTTAACTGTTCTTACAGAAATAAAAGTAATTAAAAGGTGAGATAAAACTTTGGGAAGTGTTTAATATATTTATGGTTTGATGATGATGATGGTTTTTGAGTGTATACTTATCCTCAAACTAATTGAGATGTACATATTAACTATACATAGCTTTTTATATGTCAACTATAAAATATACATAAATGTACATATTAAGTATACATAGCTTTTTATATGTACATATTAAGTATACATAGCTTTTTATATGTACATATTAAGTATACATAGCTTTTTTATGTCAACTATAAAATATAAATAAATAAATAAAATATTTTCTTTTCCTTTGTTCTTGTTTTTGTTAGATGGCACATGTGCTTGCCAGAAAGAGATAGAGAGAGAGAAAGAGAGAGAAGGAGAGAGAGAGAGAACTCTCCCCTTCAATGGGGTATAGTCACACCACAAGCTATTCTCCTCCATTTCTCCATTCTGTCAGGATTTGGGGGCATACATGCACACGTGCCCAGGGTGTTTTTCAAGTCACTGGGAGTGGGATTCAAATTGCAATTGACCATGTGGGATTTGGTCCCTACGCAAAGCACTTAACTGCTACACTAAGGAGTTGACCCAATAAAGTCGTGCTTAAAAAAAAAAAAAGATGGTTGGAGTTAGAGAAAGAGTGGTTGACCAACATCAAGCACTGTTCCAGGCAAATAAAACCTCAGACATGCACTACTGGACCAATGGATCCATGGCAGCAAGCTTTGTGAACTTGACTGTACTATGCCAATATAGCAAATTATGTTTCACTTTGTCAGTCTGTGCCTTATTAGATTGTTTCTCTTCTGTTTTCATTTTCATTGAAAATGAAACACATCAGTTCCCATATGCTGCTTGCTGGCTTTTATAGGATTAAGTAAGGCTTTGGTTGTAGGAGACAAAAATGCTTGTGCCAGCTTCATCTGTGATGGAGAGTGTATGAGAAATGACACAGTGACAGGAAGTGCAGTCAGACTTCATGAGAGATGCTAACAGGGAAAAAGAAAGGATGCAAAATTAAGGCAGCCATAGTTCCTCTTCATTCAAGGCCACAGTGTTCTCATTTCTGCATCTGTCAGTCTCCTTCATTCTTCTTTCTCTGTAGAATGGCTTTGCCTGTTTATCTGTGCACCTTCAGAAGGTAGCCACCCTAAAGCCTATGGATTTAGTAGTCCTCAGTTTGAGAGCAGTTACGTACTGCCTGGCCTCTGTGAGTTCTTGTTCCTTGCTCCTGGCAGTGGGTTAGTTTGAGGCAGCTGCACGCATCGGGTCTAATCAGCTGTGACCTGGGGGCACATGTCAGGTGCAGTTATACCAGACTGGTCCTGTGAGTTTCATGGTGGTGAGGGGGAAAGAGGTTCCGTAAGGAATGGATTATGAGTTAAGCAGAGTCTGCATGTCTTAGCCTTCACCGATATGAACGTGATATGAACATGTGTTTCGATATGCGACCACTCATGAATGTTATGCTGGTCAGGAGGCTCATTCATCTACACACAGAGAGAGAGAGAGAGAGATGTATGAGTGTTTGGGTGCAAGAGAGAGAGATAGAAAGAGAGAGAGAGAGAGAAAATATCGGGTGGTAGTTTCCCATTTATTTTTCACTCATTCTTTCTGCGCCGGGTCCTATGCTATCAACTGGAGACATATGAGTGAAGAAAACAGACCTGCTCCTTGCTGTGTCCTTCCCGGGTAGATGGATATTACACAGAGCATCCCACAAATGAAGTGTCTGAGCTGAGGTTCTATCAGTAAGGATGGCTTCCTTGCACGTGGGACAGAGAAAGGAAGGGGTGTTCCTTGCGGAGAATGAGCCTTCCTCCAGGTCCTAAGACAGGAAGAAAAGGTGGAGTTAAGGAACTAAAGAAGGCATGTGTGGCTAGAATTCAGGGACCAGTTGTACAAACTGAACCTGGAGCCAGGCTATGCAGACTCACGGATTCTTGTAAGAAGTTTAGGATTTGCCCTTGACTTTGGGAAACAACTCAAGAACTGTAAAACCAATCCCTTCTCTCATCAAACCTCAGATTCACAGTCCTCCCTCAGCACACAGGTGCCCTGCCATTGAGCCCAGCTCATGCTCTATATTTCTGTTTCCACAATGTTATTTCCCTCTGGAAACCTTTGAGTCTCTCGTGGCACCATCTCAATCCACTTGAGGGATTCCAATAACATCAAATCTTAATAACCCCAATATCTTGTAGCTCTGTGCCTCTCTCCTTCTTACTCTTGCCTTACTCTTTCTTTTTTTTCATATTCTTGTAGAGTTTCTTTCTTTCATAAGAGACAGAGACAGCAACAAACACCTTCTCATGCTGCAATCTGCCCCTATGCCCCAGTCTTCCCAGCAAGCCAGGATGGTGAGCATGTACACACATGTCTGACATGTAAAGGTCAACCCAGGAACCAAACCATGACTTTCTGTATGGCTTCTAACATGGCAGAGTGGCACACTACCATAATACCATTGTGTCTGGGCCCGCTATCTCTTCTTTTGTCTATCCTTCCTTCCATTTTCCCTCATGCCTCTGGCTGGTTCAAGGCAGACCAGTACTTTACCAAGTGGTCAGTCATTGCCATTGTGGCTGGGGCTCTCCAGAAGCCCTTCCCCACATGGTCAACTGTGCCCAGTCACCTGGAATTTTCGAGTTTTCATATGCCAGCTCTCCCCACTATGTTGGTCTTTCCCATTTCTGGGATGTGGGGCTCCAGGCCTCTCAAATGTTCTGACCATGGCAGGCCAAGTCACTGGTCACCTCAGAACTTTGCAGCAGTGGAGGAAAGGACAGGACTGGAAAGGAGAAGTCTGTGTTGGCCTAGACAGTTGGGGGATAGAGATGACTACACATGGATCCTCCACCCTGGATAGTCTCAATGTTGGGGCTATCAGGGAACACTCGGCCTTGATACTGATCAACTTGTAACCCTCTAGCTTGACTGACAGCTCTGTTTACTCTCTGGTGACTAACCCAAGACTAAACTAGCTCCCAACTTCCCAGGGAAGGAATCAAACCCCATGGTAATAATAGCTAATATTTAAGTAATGCTTATTATGTTCTAAGCACCTTACATTTGTTAGCTCAGTTTTCACAGAAACCCTGTTAGGTGGGCAACAGTCTTGCCCTCATTTTACAGATGTTGCCAAGAGCACACAGATATAGCTTATAAGGCTGGGATTTGAACCTCTGGGAACTAGAGCACACCTCATTGTGTCATCCTTCTGTTGTCATACAGATAAACACAGCATGATGACAAGATGGGTTCTACCCACAGGTTCCCTTGATGTCCATGCTCAATCTACTAGGTTTACAAAGTGAGCATTTGCAAAGTTTCCAGGTTTACAAATTCAGTTCCTGATTCTTGACCAAACATATATTTCTCTATAAAAGCTGTTCTGAAAATTCCCTGCTAAGGATTAGAGACCTTAGCAGTCTAGCCTGGTGAGCCATGGCTGACGAGACAAGGAAGTGGAGGCCCTGTGGGAAGTCCCTGTGGTCAGGAGCACCCAGGCAGGGCTCCTTTTCTTTCTTTGGCTCCCTGAATCTCTCAGCTCCATTTCAGGCCCTGGGAGTTGAATGAAGAAACCCTGAGAATTAGTTTCGGCCCCCAAATTCAGGTTTAGTGGAAAATAAAGGGCTCCTATAAGATCTTGATTGAGAAATATATGAATTGTGAGTCTTTTCACAAGTGAGAGTGGACTGTCCTTTCCCATCAGAAGGGGAAAATTTAAAGATGGCAGGAATCCAGGCAACCAGTAGACTCTCCTGCATCACTCCCTCTCCTTCACCTATGTCTTAAGGCACTGCTTGAAGTAAAACCCTCAATTTGTAAGTGCACACAATTTATAAAGTATTTTATAGTCTGCATGCCATTCATTCTTTCAACCATCCCCAAGTCTAGAGTAGGGCCAAAAGATAGCTGCAGCCCATTCTGCAGCTATCAAACTGGGGCATAGAGAGTGAAAAATGGTGGTCCAGAGGCAGCTGGTTAGCTACAGTCCTGGGGACCAGATTCTGGATGTTTAGTCAGCCCAGGGAGCCTTGCCCCTGCTTTGCATGCAAACTACCACATAGCTTGAAGAATTGGTGAGTTGTCTTCCCCTTGATAGCAGGGCACAGAGGCATGAAGCTGGAGCAGTTTGGTTCCGAATAGCAAAGAAAAAAAGTGAGCAGAGCATCAGGGGCTTCCAGAGAAAATCGGGGGAGAGTATCTGGTCTCCTAAACAGTTTCATGACAGTGGCTGGGGTGTGTACCCTAAACAGAACTGGAAGAAAGGATAGACATCCCATTGCTCCCTAAACCTTGGTCCAACCACACTGGATTTTCTCTGCCTGGTGCTCAAACACAGGAAGAGAATTCCTCCCAAGAGACTTCATGTTTGCTACTTCTACACCTGAAGATCCTTCCCCTTCCTTGATGTCACTCAGATCTCAGTTCAAATGTCACCTTCTTAGAGACTGCCTCTCTGGCCCCTTTCCTTAAAATAGCCACTTAACCCTAAGTCCCTCACAAGGGGATTTGGTTTCCCCTGTAGCATGTACTGCCCTATGAAGTTAATCTGTACTCTTTTCTTGTCTGTTCCTCCATTAGAATATTGGGAACATTGTCTGACATATTTTCAATGCCTAAAATAGTTCCTGGGACATAAGATTAGGCCAATACCTATATATATGTATTTTTTTTTAGATGAATGCATT
>NW_006160024.1:2999206-3008486 GCF_000334495.1 Tupaia belangeri chinensis
CCTGCAGGCATGTATGAACTGGTGGTAGTTGGGGTTGGGGTGAGCAGAAAGGCCCAACCCCACAAATCCAGCTCAATTTCACACATGTGATATACAGTTTTACACAGATAAGAACCAGTCTGACTTCTGCTAGCCTGAGTCACCCCTCTGGAAGCTGGGCCTGGCTTAGTGTCAGTCATCAGCCTGCCCACCTCCTGGGGCTGGCCAGCTCTGTATGGGTGTGTGGGAGGGCACGCTGGGCTCCTGCTCTTAGTCTCTTCAGGTGGTCAGGAAGCAGGAGCAGCTCCACCCTGGGAGGTGCCATGGCGTAGGTACTGCCTAAAAGCTTCTTTATATGGAGCCACTGAGTCTGGAGCCAGAGGCTGGAAGATCTTGGAAGACAGAGTATCCTCTCGGGCCCTCCCCATGGCTTCAGGTAAGCCCCTTCCACTCTTACTTTTCTACCTGAAAAATGGGGAAAGAAAAAGGCTCTCACTGGTATTTACAAAATGCTTTTGGACTCTGACAAGCAAGCCTCCAGAGAACTGTCAACTGTAAAGGACTCCAGGCCTGTCCGGGAGACCAGGCACTGGGAACTACCGTCTCTGTAAGAGACCATGTAGGTGCTCAAAGGCAGGGGTTGCAAGCCCAATGCCTGGGGTCCAGCAGGTGAACAGAGGGGTGTATCTGCTGTGAGAAAAGACATGGAACCCATGGACACTGTGGGTTATTTTTCTACTGTTAATAAAATCGCAGAAATTGGCGGGGGAGGAATAGCTCTATGAAGTGAGAAAAATAACAGTATGAGCCCAAGGAATACTACTATTTGAATCTGGAACGTAGCCACAGGATCTGAGGGGTGTAAGGAAAGGGTGGGGACTGTAGAGAATTAGGGTCTGCCACTAGCTAGTTCCAGCTGATGGTTGTCATATGAAAATGCAGGTGGCCAGAACATATTTTTAAAGAATAGCCAGATATTCTAATTTCATTATGTATATTGTTCTGATTAAATAAAGCAAACCAATTAAATGTTCAATCTATGAGCTATTGGTTTGCAGTCTCTGGTTAGAATATGTGTGGAGAAAAGAAAAAAAATCTTACGATTTTTGGTCCAAAGACCCACTTTCTGGATTTTTTTTTTTTTAAATTGTCAGAGAGCACATGTGCTTGCCAAAGAGAAACAGAAAGAGGGAGAAAGCATGCCCTCAATGGGGTATGATCACACTATAATCCCTTCTCCATTCTGTTGGATTCTGAGCATAGACACACACACACACACACACACACACACACCCCTCATGTCTTTCACGTCGGCCATGCAGGATCTGGCTATGAGGCCCTGAGACCCAGTTTCTTTCTTTTTTTTTTTTTTTTTGGAGAGGTTTTTGCTATAGGGCACATGTGCTCGCCAGACAGAGAGAGACAGAGAGACAGAAAGCAAGAAATCACCCCTCAGGGGGGATGGCCACGCCGCAATCCCTTCTCCTCCATTCTCCTCTCGGGATCTTGAGTTTAAGCCACTGGGTCCGGGACTTGAACCACAGTTGGCTACGTGGGAGTCCAGTGACATAGCCATTACGCTAACTGCTGGTCCCGAGACCCAGTTTCTAATTAGAAGTTGGGCCCTAGCATGTAAACCATTTCCCCTTTCTGGCTCTCACCATTTTTGGTGTCCAGAAGAAGCAAACACTCGGGCTTCATGGACACATTAATAGTGAGCGTTTCCATAGTCCGTACCACAGGCTAGGTGCTCTGCTGGGCTCATTACATGGTTTATCTCATTTAACCCTTGCAGTCATCATGTGAGGAAGGACTATTCCTGTTCACATTCTCAGAAGAGGAAACGGACATAGAGGGATTAGGTAATTTGACCAAGGCCAGACAGCCTGTATAAGGGGAGGAGCTAGGGCTGACTGTAGGCAGTCTGTCTCCAAACTGCTACACCACGCTATCAGGACACAGAGAATGAATGCAATCATGGTGGGGGCAGAGGCAGGGAAGGGAGTGGGAAAGGTTGCCTTGAAAACTACAAGAAGTTATTCTAAGGCCGGGGGATCCTCCCTTTCCTTTCACAGTGTGCAGTGGTCTCCAGTGGGCTATGTTAAAATGTTAGCCCATGGTCTTATGCATTTTTCTATTGTTGCAGTAAGATCTGGAACTGCTCCCAGAACCAGACAGTGATTTATTGCAAGTAAATCACTATGCTTTAAAAAATGGCTCATTTCAAACTTTTTTGAAAGGGAAAACGGTGAGGCGCTAAATAAATGTGTGTGAACTTGGATTGACTTCAGGAAACAAGTACAAGTAAGCCAGATAAAGACACCATGCTATGTAGGAGGAGCAACCACATTCTCCTTCTCAGGCCAGGAGTATGGGAGGAATGAACTGTTCCCAAGCAGAGAAACAGGCTCTGAGAAGAGTGAAATTAGAGCAATGTGGTGCAACCAGGGAGTGGGAGAGTGAGGACAGAGGAGCAAGGATGAAGATAAGACCACCTGCCAACACTCTCTGGTACTTTGCACAAGTCATGTACCTTTCCAGACCTCCACTTTCTCTCTACACAGTTGGGTCCCACCACTTACCTTGTATTAATAACTGATGTGTGTGCAGAAGGAGAGGAAGCAGAAAGAGGAGAGGGAAAAAAAGATGAAGGCAGTGAAAATAAAAAGAGTAAATCCTTTTTAGGATACAAGTTTGAAAACAATTTTACATGTTGACAGCAGCTTGATTAGCTCTTTGGGAGAAATTAAAGATGAATGCCTTAACTAAAGTTAATGAAAATGAAAGTTTTGGGGCCAGCAATTGGCGTAATGGCTATGTCGCTCGACTCCCATGTAGTTGACTGTGGTTCGAGTCCCGGACCCAGTGCTTAAACTCATGCTGGGCGCGCGTGCGTGTGTGCCCCAAGATCCCAGGAGGAGAATGGAGGAGAAGGGATTGCGGTGTGACCATGCCCCCTCAGGGGTGATTTCTCGTTTTCTGTCTCTCTGTCTCTCTCTGTCTTTCTGGCAAGCACATGTGCCCTATAGCAAAAACCTCTCAAAAGAAAAAAGAAAGAAATGAAAAGAAAAGAAAAGAAAAGAAAAGAAAAGAAAAGAAAAGAAAAGAAAAAAAGAAAAGAAAAGAAAAGAAAAAAGAAAAGAAAAGAAAAGAAATACAAAAAAAGAAAATGAAGTTTTTAGGTCACTAATGTATCTGCTATGATCTCTTTTCCTGAGTGGAAGATTCAGTAAGATTTTTGAATACTCAAGTGGATTCAACTAGAAATGACTTTTAGCCAAAGTCATAACAAGGAGATCTCTACTTGAGATCTATATATTTACCTACCTGTCCAATAAAAGAGGTCACATCTCTGCCAATAAAATAAAACAAAATTAAATTAAATTAAATTTAAAAAACAAAAGGCTACACTGGCAAAATACAATGATTACCAATGACTGTACCTGCAATTTGTGGCACCAACCACCAGAGGTGCCAGTGACTCTTAAGAGTTTGTAATTTTTGAATGATCAATTATCCCAGTTTTTCAGGAACTGATGGGTTTGCCACATTATGGATTTTTCAGTAAGAAAGCCAATAAAGTCCTATGCAATGGGGGCAATTGATCACCCTAGTCCATAACCAGGTAAAGAGCATTCCCTTTAACTTATGTATGGTATCATTCTTTCCTTACTACCAAAAATTTAGGGAGCCAAATTTTTAAGCAATTATGAGTTAAATAGCTGCTCTATAAAATATGAGTTCAAACCAAAAGGAATACCATAAGAACAAATATAACTTAATTCATTTCTGTTAACCATGCAATGAATCAAATAGGGAAAAAGCCAATTACTTCTTTAGCAAGAGGTAGTGTGGGAAGGAATAACAAAACTGGGTTCAAATCCTGACTTAGCCAGAATCTGGGGCAAGTGATTTAATCTTTTTGAGTTTGAATTCTTCTCCCAAGTGACTATGAGGATATATAATCTTGAAAGTTGTGTCAATGTATACATCTTACACAACTATTATAAAGAGTAAAGGAGATGTGCAACACAGAGCATAAATGCCACAGATAAAAGCACAGTTGTTTCCTACTCCACAGTTCCTGTCCCTGTCCTTCTCCTGCCTGCAGAGAGTTGGCTTATAAAATGAATCATCAAATCCAAGAAGGCAAGAACAAGCATGTATTTCTGAAAATACAAGATAACCAAGCAGTAATGATTTTTCATGCAGATTCTTGTCAAACCCACAAACTGCTGGAGCAAAAATCACCTCAGAAGACTGAACCTCAGAAAGCATTCAGGGTGGTGACCAGCAGTTAGTGTAATGGCTATGTTGCTGGACTCCCACGTAGTCGACCATGATTCGAGTCCCGGACCTGGTGGCTTAAACTCACGCCGGGTGCATGTGCGTGTGTGCCCAAGATCCCAAGAGGAGAATGGAGGAGAAGGGATTGCAGCGTGGCCATCCCCCCTGGGGGCTGATTTCTCACTTTCTGTCTCTCTGTCTCTCTCTGTCTGTCTGGTGAGCACACACGCCCCATAGCAAAAAAAAAAACAAAAAAAAAAAAACCAAAGGGAAAAACAAAACAAAACAAAAAAACTCTCAAAAAAAAAAAAAAAAGCATTCAGGGCAATTTTACCATTTAGACCTAAGAGGAGAATAAGCTCCTTGTAAAGCATCAATTGATGATAATTGGCTTATACACAATCACATACTACCTTCACTAGCCTAGTCAACGTGGTCACTTTAATAGCAGCAAGCCAGAGAGTTGCACTTGTCTCAAACCTGACCTCTGCCCTAGGAGTCTTCTAATAAGCTTCTGGGTTTAGTTAAAATTAACTCAGCTACCTGGCAGGATTGAGTAGCTAAAAACTAACAAAGAGAAGGGGTCATATTATACTATGAAGGTATGTTTTTGTCCTTCTTCCTCTCGATCCTAACATATTTACCCATGACTCAGAACAACCATGTACCATGATCTTAGTAAAAATTTACAAAACTTGGACAACAGGACTGCCTGTACTGTAACACTTGAGCGTTCAAGAGTTCACTGAAGACTGTAAATATGAGATTAAGCCATCACAGTTTAGGGTGTTCACTTGTCCACCTAGAGCTGGATGCTGAAATTATACAAATAATGCTTGAGTAACAGCTGTAGGAGTTACAACGGAAAATGCTTGCCATGTTCACACTAAGATTTATTAGTGTTTCCTGATAAACTGGACTTACTCACTTTAGGATTATTTCCTGCGAGGGGGACAGGACCTGTGGGATGAGCCATTTAGGCTGAGGAATGGGAAATGCAGGGATGATTTTTCTCTACAAATACTGAAGAGCAGTCAGTTATTTCTGCCTCAGCAAGAGCCAGCCAGATCTGAAAGGGCACCTCTTTTTCCAACTACCCATTCTGTAATATGTTGTAAATACTCCCATCCATGGTGGGAGTATTTACACTACAGAAATTGACAAATGCTATTAATCTATATGTTGGGGGTCAATTAAATAATGCTAGCATACCATTGTCCTGCCTTCAGGCTCGATCACCCAAATTCAAGTCTAATCCATCTGCCTACTCTCCTTGATCTGATCTTAATAAAAGAAATCTGACATCATCTTCTGATTCAATTTTTTTTAAGGTAAATTCCTAGCTCCTTGGGTGGTGTTATAGGCCATTCCTCCTCTGGCTCCCCCTAACTTTTTAGTTATTGGGCTGTCAGAAAATTCATGACACATTTTTGCATAGAAAAATATGTGTCCAACAAATGCTGCAAAAATTTCAGCCATCCTGCACATTAAGTCTTTTTTTTTTTTTAGTGTGCACATGCTTTTTATTTTATTTATTTTTATTTATTTATTTATTTTTTGGAGAGGTTTTCGCTATAGGGCGCGTGCACTCGCCACACAGATAGAAAGAGACATAGAGACAGAAAGCGAGAAATCACCGGGATGGTCACGCCCCAATCCCTTCTCCTCCATTCTCCTCTCGGGATCTTGGGCACGTACGCACGCACACGTGCCCGGCGTGAGTTCTAAGCCACCGGGTCCAGGACGTGAACCGCGGTCGACTACGTGGGAGTCCAGCGACATAGCCATTACGTTAACTGCTGGTTCCCTTATTTATTTTTTAATTTCAATTTCTTTTATACATTCAATCACATATGTCACTTAGCTTGTAAAGTGAATGTTCTAATATGAATATATTGGGATTTCTGGTTTGTATAAAGTTGTACATCTTTGTAGGGTACAGTGCAGTGTTTCAAAGCATGCACACAGTATTTAATAATCAGATCAATAATATATAAATATTCATCTTCTTTGACATTGAACATTACATTATATTGTGCACATTTAATGATAGTTCTACTAGGGGGTCAACCCTGTAGCCTGGTGGTTAAAAGAGCTGAATCTCTTATAGCCCACCATGGTTTGAATCATGTCCATGATCTTGAAAAAGACATGTATGTCCAAAATCCCAACAGGATGGAGATAGACAGAAGGAATTGCAGCATGACAATGCCCCACTGGGGGATATGTACTCCCTCTTCCTTTTTCTCTGTTTTTTTCCTGGTAAGCACATAAGCCTTCTAGCAATTAAATTAAAAAGATAGTTCTGCTAGGTTTCTTTTTAAAAGTATATATTGAATTGTCAATGACATCTTTTTTATTTTTGCCATGGTATGCCATTCCATAACCTATTCCTCTTGTTTACAAGCATTCTTGAGTCTGTTGATCATTTTGTCATGAACCCCTCCAATTCCCCCACGCACCCCCTTGTTTCTGATATTTACTAACATCTACCATTACTTTCTATACTTTTATACCATAGAGTATTTTGATTTCCACAATAAAGTGCATACATTCAGTATATGTTAAACAGGGACAAACAGTATTTGTCTTTCATAGCCCGGCATACTTCTCTTAGTATCATATCTTCCAGATACATCCACTTTATATCAAATGACAGGATATTGTTGTTCTTTTTGGCTGAGTAGTATTCCATTTTATATATGTACCACACTTTCGTAATCCATTTATTGGCTTTCAGACATTTAAGTTGATCTTGTTTCTCAACTATTGTGAACAATGTTGCAACAAACGTGGATGTGCAAGTGTCTCTCTGACAGAGTGGTTTCCTGTCCTTTGGATATATACCCAAGAGTGGGATTACAGGGTCATATGGTAGTTCTATTTTTAGATTTTGAGGAACCTTTATACTGCTTTCCACAGTGGCTATGCTAATTCTCACCAGCAGTACATGAGGGTTCTTTCTCCACAACCTCACCAGCACTTATTAGTCTTTCCTCCTTCCATCCTTCCTTTCTTACTTTCATTCTCTCTTTCTTTCTTCTTTCCTTTTTCCCTTTACTCTTTCTTTATTTTCTTTCTCTTTCTCTCTTCTTTCTTTTCTCCCTTTTCTTTTTCTTTTCTTTTTTTTCTTTCTTTCTCTCTCTCTTTTTCTTTTTCCTTCTTCCTTCCTCCCTCTTTTTTTCTTCTTTCTCTTTCTTTCTTTCTCTCTCTCTTTCTTTCTCTCTCTTTCTCTCTCTTTCTCTTTCTTTCTTTCTTTCTTTCTTTCTTTCTTTCTTTCTTTCTTTCTTTTTCTTTCTTTCTTCTCTCTTTCTTTTCTTAAATCATAGCCATTCTGAATGGGGTTAAGTGATACCTCATTGTAATTTTGATTTTCATTTTTCTTATGATAAAGAAGTTAAACATTCTTCACATGCTTTTTGTCCGTTGGAATGTCTTCTTTTGAGAGTCATCTATTCAGATCAATTGTCCATTTGTAATTTGGATTATTAGGGTTTTTTCTTTCTCATTTTTTCTTTTTTTTCATTTTTGGCAGGTGAACTATTTGAATTCTTTACATATACTAGTTACCAATTTCTTATTTGAAGTATACTTTGCAAATGTTTTCTCCCATTCTGTGGATTGTGTCTTTATCATTCTTTTGGGTATGTAGAAGCTTTTTAATTTGATGTAATCCCATTTGTGTATTTTTGGTAGTGTTGTCTGTAACTTAGGGGTCTTATTTAAGAAATCCTTGCTTACTCTAAAATCCTGAAATGTTTCCCTTGTGTTTTTTTCTCAAGTATTTTTATAGTTTTAGACTTTAAGTTTAAGTCTTTCATCTATTTTGAGTTAATTTTTGTAAAGAGTGAGAGATAAGGGTCTAGTTTCATTTTTTTGCAGGGAGACATTTAGTTTATCCAGCACCATTTATTACAAACACTGTCTTTTCTCTGCTGGGTTATCTTGGGTTTTTGTCAAAAATTAATCGACTGTATGTTATTGGGTTTATTTCTGGAATCTCAGTTTTGTCCCAGTGGTCTATGCATCTATTTTTGTGCCAATACCATGCTAGTTTGGTTATTAGGGTTTTCTATACATTTTAAAGTCAATTTGTGAGGTGCCTTCAACTTTATTTCTTTTGCACAGTATTGCTTTGTTGATAGGGGCTCTTTTGTGTTTCCAAATTTTATGATTATCTTTTCTACTTTTGTGAAGAATGTTGCTGGTATTTTTATAGCAATTGTGTTGAATTTGTGAATAACTTTATAAATAAGACCTTTAAAAATAGATAACATTGGGACCAGCAGTTAGTGTAATGGCTATGTCGCTGGACTCCCACGTAGTCGACCGCGGTTCGCGTCCTGGACCTGGTGGCTTAAAACTCATGCCAGGCACATGTGCGTGCATGCCCAAGATCCCGAGAGGAGTACGAAGGAGAAGGGATCATAGCATGGCCATCCTCCCTGGGGGGTGATTTCTCACTTTCTATCTCTCTGTCTCTCTCTGTCTGTCTGGCAAGCGCATGTGCCCTACAGCGAAAACCTCGCCCCTGGTCCCTAACGCGAAAACCCCTCAAAAAAAAAAAAAAAATAGATAACATTAGATTCTACCTCTGGCCTCCATTATTAAGGACCATGCTGTGAATAATTAGGAAAATTAGACAAAAATGTATTTTTAAAAAACCTGCTGGAAGGCATTAGGAAACAGCCAAGGATAAGAGACTACAGAGACCCAGATTGAAGGGAAAATCCAGCACAGGGGTCCTTTACCCCTAGGGGCATTTGCTGGTTTCAAAAGTCTCCAGCCTAGTTTTGACTTGGTATGAGAGATAAAATTTGTACCTTGAATGCAACTTAGGAGGAAGGTCTCTGATTGCTCCCTGCTCCATTTGGGTTGGGACCATGGAGGATTAGAAGTAAATCAGAGAGATCAGCAGATGGTGTAATGGTTATGTTGCTGGACTCCCACTTAGTCAACCATGGTTCAAGTCCTGGACCTGGCACACTGGAGATATATATATATATATATATAT
>NW_006160024.1:3008570-3011749 GCF_000334495.1 Tupaia belangeri chinensis
CCTCGGGTGAACGCATGTGCCCTATAGCAAAAAACCCCCCCCCCCAAAAAAAAAAAAAAAAGAAGAAGAGGAAAGGAAGAAATATGAAGCAGCCCTCAAAGGTACTAAAACCTACTTCTGAATTATCTCTAGCCTTGTTTGGCTGAAGGTTACCTGTGGCAACTGTGCTCCTGGCCCAACTGCCCAGCAGGAGCAAAAGCGAACATCTAAGGATAAAGATAGCATCATCCCAAGCCTTGGATGATTTCTAGTTTGTTGTTGTTTTACTTTTTAATATTTATTTATTTAATTTTATTTGTTATTATTATTTAATTCAGTGAAAGAAGGAGAGAGAGAGAGAGAGAGCAAGCTGCCAGGTCTGAGACTTGAACCGTGGTCGGCCATGTGGGAGTACAACATCGTAACCACCACTCCACTTGCCGGCCTCATTATTTTTTCATTATTATTATTTTTTAAAAAAATTTTTGATAGAGGGTATTTGTGCTCTCCAGGGAGAGAACAGGGTGGAGTTGGGGTTTGTCAATAAAGCCTCCCTTTCCTCCCCAACCCCACCTGGGAATGCAATCCCTTCTCCATTTCTCTCTCTTTTGAGGATTTTGGGCACATACACACGGATGCTCAGAGTACTTTTCAAACTGCCAGGTCCAGGACTTAAATCATGCAGTTGGCCATGTGGGGTCCAGCTGCTTTAACCACCACACCACTGGCTGGCCATATACGATTTATTTGTTTATTGCTTTTAGATTTTTGCCTTAGTGTCTGTGCACTCACCAGAAAGAGACAGAGAGAGAGGTGGTGAGAATCACCTCCCTCAGTGGGGCTGGCCATGCCATAATTTTTTCTTCTCCATTCTCCTCTAGGGATTTTGGGGACACACACACACACACACACACACACACACACACACACACATACACACAACCCTGGCATGTTTCTCAAGCAGCGGGGTCTAGGACTCAAATGTGGAGTTGGCTATGTGGGATCCAGCACCTTAACCTCCATGCGACTTGTTTGCCTTACACAGTTTTTTATATACAGTGTCTAGCAGTCAATAAAAAGTAATTGGAGTGGGCATAACAACCTGTGTACTAGAGAAAAGCAGGCAAGAGAAAGAGACTCAGAAGGGATTCAAATAATGAGCTTGCTGGGAGCCTTTTAAAAGAACTGTGGATAATCTCAAAGATTTTAAAAGACGTGACTGAAAATTTTGGCAGAGAGCTATTGATAGGAAGGAACTACACGAAAAAGGAATCAAGTGGAAATCCTAACTGAAAGATGCAATATATTGAACTTGAGACATAGTTAACATTTACTAAATACTTCATATGTAGCTGGCACTGTGCTTAACACTTTGCAAGCACAAATAAGACATTTGTGAAGTTGCCTTCCTGCCTCCATCTATGAAGGAACCTCAAGGCTCATGATTTGTGAGTGGTGGAACTCTTTATAGCCTGCTATATCCTCATGGCTACAAATGATCACTCCTAAAACATGGTCAGTCTGGATTTTCTATCTCTTGACTCACCAAAGTCCCTTTACGTGGGTCTTAGACACATCCATTGTCACCAGTGTCTTGTAGCCCAGGGCTCTACTTGTGGAAGGCTTAGATATGATTGTGATGACCACAAACTCAGAGGAAAGCTCAGGGGTGCTCTTTGGGAAGGCAGAGTTCACCATATTCTGTGGTCATTAAGTTTTATCCGGGAAGTGGAATTGGAGGGCTGAATACCCAGAACTGAAAATAAGTTCAGTCAGAGATTTCCTGTGGTTAGAAATCATAGGGACACCAACTGTTTGGGTGAGATAAGATGGAACAAAGAAGGAATTGTGGAGAGATCTTCCCCTTCCCTGTCCTCACACACAGTGTGAGTGAGCCCCCCCCCTCCCCACCCGCTTTGGGGCTAGAGCAGGCTTAGGACTGGACTAGAAAGGAGTGTGAGTCAGTACATGGAGCAGGAAGCTGGGGAGAGGAGGTATGATTGAAGGGATTGGAGCATTGTGAATGATCTCACCTTTTACCTGGAGTAAAGAAGCATATACAATCCCAAACTTTTTATATTTTCCATGATCCAGGGTAAAGGCTGAATATGCTTATCTTGGGTGCAAAATTCATTTAATGCTTATAGCAATTCATGTTGGGACTTCTATTATTAGTCTCGTCTAAAGGATAATGCAACTGAGACCAAAACAGTCTCTACACAGCTTATAAATGATATGGGAGGATATGTCAGTTTGACTTCCTAGCCTGGGCTTCAGGGACTCCCTCCTGGAAAGGTCCTGTTGAGCCTCTTCTTGGGGACACAGACTTGGCAGAGTTGGGAAACTCTGAGCTTCTGTTCTCGGGCAAAAATTTCTCTCTCTTTGAATTCAAGTTGGAGCCAGAAAAATATTCACCCAGGAGCTGAAGAGTGGGTGGTACTTTTACTTAGAACACTGTCTGAGGGCAGCAGCCAGGTGGAGCCCCTCGATCCCACCTTGCAAACCATTTCTCTTCTTCAATCTTTAAAGATATTTTTGGAGAGAATGCTGAGTCAAAATCTTAGGAAGGCCTTAAAAATAGCACAGGAAAGACAAGCAGGAGACACTCTATTGCAGTTGGGTGCTCGCTGCCGTCCCTTTCAGCAGGTATGATGTCAACAATCTGATGATTAGCAAATGTTCCGCAGACTTTAAACCCTAATTCGACAAATTCTGAAAGTGGCAAATAACCGGGCAGGTTTGTGCACATCACCGCCATCAGCCAGCTCTCATGAAAACAGAAACAAACAAGCAAATGAACAAACAAAGCACCCCCTTGGACCTTGAAGGAAGATAGTACTTGAATGTGTTTCATAGAGGGTGAATGACTCACAGCTTGCGTGACTGATGCCTGAATACCTACGTGCCATTTTCTCTGTCCAAGCAATCATCCAGGCAGGAGATAAGATTTTGCAAAAGTGTGCTATTTGCTTTGAGAGAGGAGTTTTTAGAGATTTGAGACATTCATTTGTAACCTTCCTCCTTCGAAGCCGTTAACTCTTGTTTGGACACAGACTCTGATTGTTGGTTGAAAATGAATTTAGACTCATCAAGATCAACTGCAATAGTAGGATGATGCCAGGACTGAGAGTAAGAAAACCTGAATTTCTGGGCATACTTTTGCCATTCACAAGCTGTGTGACTTTGGGCATGTCTCTTTC
>NW_006160024.1:3012309-3032280 GCF_000334495.1 Tupaia belangeri chinensis
CTGAATCTTTTTAGATTGTTTTCAAAACAATGGTAGGGTAGAATAAGATGCTTGCTAAGCTCCCATTCAGTGCTCAAATACTACAATTAATGCTCCCACATTATTATTATCCACCATGTAGATTAGGTGTCTCCAACCCCTGGGTCACAGACCTGTGTGGAATTGGACCATGCAGCAGGAGGTGAGCCATGGAGAAGGGAGCGGAGTTTCATCTTTTTTATAGCTGCTCTCCAACACATGAGTTACCACCTGAGCTCCCCCTCCTGTGAGGTCAGCAGGAAAAAAGATTCTCACAGAACAAGTCCTATTGTAGACTGCACATATGAAGGATTTAGGCAGCACACTCTCAGAAATCACTGCCCCCACCCCACCACTCCTGTCTGTGGAAAAATTGCCTTCTGCAAAACTGGGTTCTGGTGCCAAAAAGGTGAGGGGTTGCGATGTAGATCATGTAGAGACCCTTTTGGACATTTTTCTGTCCATAAAGTAGGGGTGTGCTTACCTTTTTTTCTTTTCTCCTTCTTTTTTTTAAATTTCTTTATTTTTTTCTTTAATTGCCAGAGGATATGTGAATTCACCAGAAAGAGAGAGAGAGATAAGAAGAAAGCACTCCCTGGAGAGATGCTATGCCACAATCCCTGCTTCTCCATTTCTCCATCTTATTAGGATTTGGGGAACACACATGTGCATGCCTGATGTGTTTTCCAGTCCTCTAGACCTGTGATTCAGACTGTGTGGTCAGCCATGTGGAATCTGGCTCTTAACTATGAGACTACATGGCCGGTCCCATGCATACCATGTTTCTAGCTATCTAGAATGTGATAAGGAAGGAAGCTGATTTTTTTAGTGCCTGCTATGGACTAGAAGCTTTCTCTTTTCCCTCCCTTTCTTCCTTCTTTCCCTCATTCCTTTCTTCTATCTGTGAGGAAGATATGATTATCTTTATCTTGAGAACGAGAAGACAGAAGCCCAAGTAAGTGAAGTGACTTGTTGACAGTCAAATAGGTGACCAATGGCAACAAGTGGCAGAGGTAGAATTTAGACTCATATTTGTCCAAGTGTTGAGTTCACCTCATTTTCCTGAGATGGTAACTTCTAAGATATGTGGATAGTGGAAGGAAGGTTGGTTCCCAAGCACCTCTGGGTCAGGGCACACTTTAGAGCAGGGGTCAACAAACGTCATGCCAAGTCTAGTCCACCTCCTGTTTTTGTAAATAAAGTTGTATTGGAACACAGTTAGGCTTGTTGGCTTACAGGTTGCCTACGGCTGGTTTTGTGCAAGAAGTTGAGTAATTACGACAAAGATCACATGACCCACAAAGCCTAAAATATTTACTATCTAGTCCTTTATAAAATGTCAGTCCCTGACCCAGAGTCCAGCAGGTTATGTCTCCTTCAAAGAACACAAAGTCTCCCAAGAGTGACCTGTGTGCTGGTGCCCTATCATTCAACTTTATTATGAAAGGGGGACGTTTCAGCTCAAATGTGTTTTTGGAAAAATCAACAGTCTCGGGGTACCTGTCAGGCAAACAAGAGTGTCTGGTTATCACTGTATTCTTCCCAGGAACTCCACGAAGGGGAAATAGACATCTCAATTTTGGGGAAATTGCATAGAGGAAAAAGGGGAGGGAGTCAGTTACAACATCCCATTGCGACATTCAGCGGGGTTGAAAGTGACAACAGCAAGGGTTTCTCTTTTTGGAAATGTGAGGGTATTTCCGCTTCTCCGAGGTAGACAGCACACTAGAAGCCTAGTTTGGGTGAGTGACTATTTTCTTTATAAGCAGCAATGCTGGCCCGAAATGGCAGTCACCATTGCCGTGCCGTGGCCACAGGATGGAAAGCTGTGGGCTCCCTCGTGGTCACCTAATCGCTCTCCTTCTCTTCCTGTTCCACTCAGAGGCAGCTTGTCGCCCCTCCGGAAAGAGACCATGCAAGATGCAGGCTTTCAGGTAAGGCTGTCCTGAGCACATGTTGGTGTGCGGGCTTGACAAGAGTGATCACAACTGTCCAGGACTGCTGGTTCTTCAGGGCCTGAATTTGGGCCAGAAAGGGATATCTGGATTCAAGAAGGGCCTGCTGTATGCATAATTTTGGGGCTCATATTTCAACATATTCCTGATGTGGAAAGTAGGGCCACAGTTCCGGCTTACTTTCCCAGAGACTCTGGCAGCTCGGTGGGTAACAGACATGTGTCAAGGAGTAATAGTGGAGTTTGGACCTGGCAGTGTGACCTGGGCAAAGAAGCAGAGAGCACCACTGTGGGCAGGGCACAGCCCAAAGGTCCAGGCTGATTGCTGGCAATGCTGGTCTATGTTGACATGTTGGAGGGTCCCACTCTCCTGGGGCCTCAGTTTTCTCATTTGTGACATGGAGTCATGATTACGGGGTGGTCGTGAGGATTAAATGCACAAATCATAGTACACTAATGCTCTCTGTAAACTGTCAAGTGCCTGAAAACTACTGTGATTCTTTTTTTACGCCAAAAGGTAAGCGAGAGAAGGAGAGAATGAATGAGATAAAGTGTTCTCCCAAGGGGCATGGTCTTTTATCCTGCATCTCTCCATCTTGTGAGAGTCCTGGGCATGCATGTGCCCCATGTGCTTCTCAAGTCTCCCAGCCCAGGACTCAGGTGGCCACGTGGGATCCCATTCCCTCTGCAGGCCCAACGGCTACACTATGGTACCAGCCCTACTGTGGTTTTTAATATCAAGCAAGGGACTTTGGGAGACATTACCATGCTGTGAAAATGTCATGCTGTTGGGCCAACCTTGGCCTGGTGATTATGTTAGGCAGATCCCACGTGACTGACTATGTGATTCAAGTTCTGAGCCTGGCAGCTCAAAATCCTAAAAAGGGAGAAACAGAGAAGGGATTGTGGCATGACTGCTCCCTATGGAGTGTGCTTCCTTGCTTTCTTATCTCTTTCTTTCTGGTGATTGTGCATGCCCTCTGGCAAATTCAAAAACACAGGGATAGGTGGTAATGCAGAAAAACCTGACAGTGTTATTAACAGGCCTTCTGCCCTGTGATACCCAGGAGCTAAGTCATGTTGGGATGGCCACCTCCCTCACCTCCATGTTTTCCTGACCTGAGGCTGCAGGTCAGGCTCTGTGAGTGTGCCTGCATCTCAAGACAAATCCATACCTTCCCAATCATGGGAACGGTCTGCTTCGAGAGGTTGACCTCACCTCCCCTTAGCTGCTATGAGCTCCGGGATTTGCCCCTGGAGGTCTTGCAGGTAGTGTTAACCCCTTCAGACTGACTCATGGAGGAACTAAGGATAATCACAAAGTACAAATGCTCACATAGCAAAGCCTTCCGGCTTGCTGACTACCCCTCACTGAGCTCAGAGTTTTCTCAGAGACAGCTGATTAGGTGGATGTCATTAGTCACACTTCACAGGTGAGGAGATAAGGGACTTGGTTTGAGGCTCCAGGCTGGGGTTGTTTTCTACATCTCACAGCTTCAAGCCCTCTCAACCAGAGGAGCCCTTCACCAAGAAGAAAAGATGGGGGGGGGGCACTGGGTGAGCTAGAAAAGAAGCTTGTTCCTAAGGACAGCTGCCCCTGCCCCAGAACAGGTCTCTGGTCAAGTGTAGCCAGGGCTTAAGGGACAGATTCTCCCTGTCCAAGACTTGGAGTGAATTAGCTGCAGGTGCTGTATCCCTTAAAGCTTCTAACACTGTGTTGAGGTGGCTATTTGTGTTTACATATGTGAAAAAAGAAAATGCAGAATTCAGATCCTTGGTCATGCTACTCACATTTCAAGAGCTCCAGAGCCACAGGTGGCTGGGCATTGGACAATGTGGTTATAGAACATTTCTTCAGGCCAGGAAGTTCTAGGAATGGTGTTGCTCTGGAGAATACTTTGCTGAAAAAGAAGGTTCCTGCCCTGGGAATCTGAGATGAGCAAGGTGAGCTGCGGGGGTAGGATGTGACTTCACTGCTCCCCAGCTGTGGGAATTAGTTGAACCTGTGTCCTACTCACCAGTTGCCTCAGTCTTCTCATCCAAGTCTTGGGTATGCTAAAATACCACACCCTGACAGCCAAACAGGTGGTTAAAGTGGCTGGACCCCACATGGTCAACTGTGTGGTTTGAGTCTTGGGCCTAAAACCATGCTGGGCATGTTTGCTTGTATGCCGAAAATCCTGAGGGAGGAATGGAGGAGAGGGGATTCCAGTGTGGCCATCCCCCCGAGGGATGCTTATTTATTTATTTATTTATTTATTTATTTATTTATTATCATCATAATCTTGTTTATATTACATTGAATTGCATATAACTTTACAGTGTATTGCATTGCTTTTTCAAAAGGGAATGCCATGCATGTCAGTCAATACAGAGACATTAAAATCCCCACTTCATCATTCAATGTCTTTTCATTGTTTTCCCTGATTATTATTATTATTATTCTAATTATTTTTTTAATCGGTCAATCACTATTTCTCATTTTGCTTGTAAAAAGACTTTACCCATCATGAACCCCTGGGGGGATGTGTTATTGGCTTTTCTCTCTCTCTCTCTTTCTCTCTTTCTCTCTCTCTTGCATTTAACTTAAGGCAAAACTAAAAATAAAATAAAATACCCGGCAGAACTGGATGCAGATTTGGGAGTCTCTGGGGAGAAGGAGGTCATAGGAAGGAGCTGAGCTTGAGGCCGGTCACCCAGTGGCAATCCGTTATAGCTGGTTCCTTCTGTTTTTCAGAATCTGGGATGTTAACCAGAAGACCTTCTACCTGAGGAACAACCAACTGGTTGCTGGATACTTGCAAGGACCAAATACTAGACTAGAAGGTGAGACCAGGGATGCCAGTGTTGTGCGAGTGTTGGGTTGTGTTGCCCCTGGGGTCTACAACATCAGGGCCTGCCTCCCCTAACCTCAGGTACAATGTTCTAATCCCTATTGGGTCTTTGTACCCCAAGTTTGAAGCTGGAAGTTCTGGCCACTAGAGAGCACATATGAGAGTAGCCTCAGAATGCTGGAAATAGGGTCTACATTAAGAGTCAGCACCTACAGGCTCAGTGGTCCCATGGTGGGACCACAGCTGGGAAAGACAGGGACCAGAAAGAAATATTGACCTTCCTTTCCTCCTGGGTCTACTAAACCTTCCATATGCCTGGTTGCTCAAATTCTCAGTCCACCCCATATTAATAAAAAGCTGGAACTTATTCATGGATACCATGCTCAGCTGTATTCTGGTGCATGCTCTAACCAAGTTGGTTTGACTTGGATGCACCTTACCCAGTATGTTCCACCCTTTCCCCATTAGTAAGATGAAGGTAATTGAATGATGGGATGTGACATTCTTTCAGCACAGGCATTCTAGAGGTTCCCAGTTCCTTGCATGGTATGGATTGAGATTATCTCCATCGCCCCACCCTACCCCATCTCCTTGTTATCTGCCCTGCCCCACTCTGAAAGACAGCAAGACCCACCTCACCTGTCCTGCTGGCAATTCTCCTAATGAACACTCTGAAGCACAGGGAAGCTAAGATTGCTACTGCTTCATGAGGGTGTTAAGGGGAAGAGATTTGTTTAAAGTTCCCAGGCTCCCATGGGGCCTCTCTCTTGATCTCATGTGCTGTCCTCCCTGCCCATTAGCAGCACACCTGCTGACCTGGAGCACTGGTAACCTGGGGAAAGTGAGGGAGGAATAAAAGTCATGGAACAGAAACTAGGAGACCTGGTCCTTTGGGAATAATAAGTATTGTGCTTGGTTTGATCCCCTATTTGGATGCAGACCAGGAAGATGGGACCTTGCTGTCTTTCTAACCTTGTGGTTTTAGTTGGAATGAGCAGACAGACTGAAAGTGCCCAGGAAGGATCCAGGCTGCCAGCTCTTCACTCTCTTTGCCTTTTCTCCTCTCTACAACCTGACTCTCTCCTCTGCTCTTCCCCAGAGAAGATAGATGTAGTGTCCATTGAGCCTCATACTGTATTCCTGGGGATCCATGGAGGGAAGTTGTGCCTGTCCTGTGTCAAGTCTGGCGATGACATCAGGCTCCAGCTGGAGGTGAGGACTTGTTTCAGATGTCAACCTCTTTCAACATTTGGTGGCTTACAACAACCTTAATTTGCTCTTTCTCATGATTCTGGGGGTTGGTGGGATCAACCTGGCAGTTCTGTTCTTTGCAGTAGAACATGCTGGGGTCACTCCCTCAGCTGCATTCAGCAGGGAGCTCTGCTGGTGCTGGGCATCCAAAGTGGGTTCTCATCCTTCAAGATTTGTTTCATGCACTCTCCCAGCATTCAGTAATCAGCTTGAGCTTCTCTACAGCATAGTTCCTGGCTTCTAAAAGGGATTATTCAAAACATACAAACCTCAATGTGCAAGTGCCTATAAAACTGCTACTTGTTTCATACTTTTGGCCAAAGCCAGTCATGCGGCTAGGTCCAGACTAGCGTGGAAAAAGATTGCATGCAACTGTGAGCACTGGGAGGCATGGTTCATGGGGTTACCACCAACCCAATGGCCTACTACAGGACCTGAATCATTGTGTGCCTGCCTTGCTCCAGTGTCCCTACCCACTTGGACCTGTCCTCATCCAGCAAAGCCAACCCTCCAGACCCTTCTCTTCCAATCCTTATCTTCTAAGATTAATTAGTTACTGTCCATCTAGAGTTCTGTACTCTTGATCGTATGCAACACTAATGGGTTTCCCAACCCTGGGAAAAGATAACTAGATTCCAGCTTTGTCTGTATTTTCAGTTGAAGGTATTTTGTGAATCAATAAAATATGGGAAAAAAGTTTAGTATGGAAGAGAGAGAGGGGAAAAGGGAAGGAAAAAACAAGTAAAAGTATGCTTAATTGACAAAAAAAAAGAGAGAGAGAGAAAAGCTATTTACTGATAATTATAGTGTAATATCTTTGGCCTGACTGACACGCATAGTATTTGTGCTGGAAAAAGAAATGTACACTGTAAAGATGTGATTAAATGTAAATAAATAAATTAATTTTAAAAAAGAAAATATTTTTAAAAAGAAAAGATAGCTATGAATCAGGAGCTCATTGTACACAATCTTAACCCAAATGTGAGTGCCCATAACCATGGCACTGTCACTTCTCTCTACCGGTGGACAGGGATACTTATTTTCGAGGATGACTGCCTGTTCTGTGTGGAGTAAGGATGGCCAGGATAGTGTGTGCAACATATCAAATGAGCTGCAATATTCTCTGTCCACCTTCTTTACTACCCCTCTCCTTGGAAACTCAGACACTGACAGAGCACCAGCCTCCAGTGGCTGTGGCCTCTGTTGACGGTGTCATGTGTTCACCAGACTTACTGGCCCATGGCCAGAGGAGCCAGATTTCCTGAAGTTGAGGTGTGACAGTGATACAGACTCTTGGTATCAGGGTTGTCCTAAGAAACTTGCGGTCTATAGTCTCCTACCAGTGGTCTCCATGCCAGCATCTTTCCAGCACTTACTCTGGGCCAGCCAGCACCCACAGCATGGTAAGGACTGGAATAGGCAGCACAGGATTCCCCAAGCCCTCAGCTCTCACCTGCCAATCTCTTGGCTTCCAGGAAGTTAACATCACAGACCTGAGCAAGAACAAAGAGCAGAACGATCGCTTTACCTTCCTCCGCTCAGACAGTGGCCCCACCACCAGCTTCGAGTCAGCCGCCTGCCGAGGCTGGTTCCTCTGCACAGCGTTGGAAGCGGACCGGCCTGTCAGCCTCACCAACACACCCGAAAAGCCCATAATGGTCACCAAGTTCTACTTCCAGCAGGACCCATAGCACAGCCCAGACACACCCTTCTCACTCCCAGCAAGTACTACAGTGACTCCAGGGCTTGCCTCTCCACCCCTTCCTGGAGGTCCTGGCTCTCTGGGCTCTGAGAACAGTCTTTGCAAGGTACACTCTCCAAAGGAGGCACAAGAGCCCTGGAAGTAGGATTGTCTCCAGCCTCCTCTGCTGACCCAATCTTCTTGCTGCCTCCAGAATGTTCTTGCTAAAGTGCAAATTAGATCCCAGTCCAAAGCTCTCAGTCACCTCTACATTCAAGATAAAATCCAGGCCACTTGCTTTCCTGGTCATCCTCTGTTCTCCTCTTCTCACCTCCACCTCCTCCCCTGCTTTGTGTATTGGTGCTGAAGAATTATCAAGCCACCTACTGTCTCCCTCCTGTCCCTACTAAGTGGCTCCCACACTGTTGTCCAAACTGATGCTGCTTCCTGGGTAGGTTGTTAAGGGTCTATAGAAAAATGGAAAATAAGGATTTCATAGTATTTTTAAAGGCCAATTTGATTCCATTTGAAGGAGAATCCTTCATTTGGAGATTATGTCATTTCTGGGATAGGTTAGGGGCTTAAAATGTCCCTGTGTTTGTGAAGGGATGGTAAAAGTAGATAGTAGTTTTTCCTTTTACAATTTTTTTGTTATGTTTCAACTTAGGAAAATTTAAAAATTAGCATACTATATTGAACCAAATTTTTGTTCTTTTTGAATCATTCCTGTAATCTGGGCCCTCTGCTCAGGATGAACACCATCTCCACTCCAGACCTTTTATAGCTGCTGGCTATACTTTCCCTCCCATCCAAAATCCCCTAGCTCCTAAGGCACTGGACGAATAAAGTTCTCTGGAGTCCTTTCCTGCTCTTCCTGAAGGGATAAATCACTCCGTGACCATTTCAGCACTTCTGATGTTATGAGACTTGTACAGGACTGCTGCATTTCTTTCTGCCCCATCAGATTGTGAGCTCCAGAGAACAAGACCATGACTTATGCATGTCTCAGGTCCCTGCAGGGCTTAACACCTGGCCTGGCCCTTAGCAGGTGTGCAATAAATGTGTGTTGTATGTGTTGGTGGAAAGTCTCTTACTCCCTGTGACTAAAACTGTTTTACAATAAAACCTTAAAAACTCACCTACTTTGGTGGATGTATCCATAATCTCATCATTCTTGGGGCCTGGAGTTCAGAAAAAAATGGGGAAGCAGATGAAAATTTCACACCCTGGGGGCTGGGACCTGGCTACCACCACCCTGAGGGTCCTTTCCTTTTTTGACCTCCCTCTCCCTGGATAATGTGAGGGCAAACCATTCTGTCAGGAAGCTGTGGACCAGCCTGGTGCACAACATCTCCTGAATGCTCATCACAGAAGGATGAGCATATCAGTCATGTACCTGCACATAAGGCAATGCTTGGCAGAAAAGGAAGGAAATGAATGAACCCCAGGCAGCTGCACGTAACAAAACAGATGATTCTCGCAAGCACAATATGAGGTTCAAGAATCACAAAAGCATAGAGCATGGTTCCATTTATATTTGAAACAGGTAATGTGTATGTAGGGACACAGGATAGGGGGTGCAAACAGAGATAGAAGCCAGGATGTGATTTTCCTGAAAGTTGGATGGGAGATGGCTGGGAGGCAGAGGAGCAGGCAAGAACACCTGGGGATTTCAGAGTTCAGGCAACAACCTGTATCTTTCCATTAATGTAGTTAGGTGGGTTTTGTAGCTATGTTTTATTTTAAAATGTCTTTTAAAAATCAAAGGGGTTGTGCTCTCCTCTCTCCATTAGGGTATAAGGGAAGATGGTAAGACAAGAGATGAAACATTAAGTAAGATGGGAGTACAAGACCACAATGATCCCATATCAGACATACCTTAGCTAACAGGTGAAAGAAGAGCAGTCCTTTATTCTTCCCAAGATCCACTGAGTTCTGGGTTTAGTCTCTGGAGTCACAGAATCAGATTCTAGCTGGTCCCTGAGCCTGTCGTTTGATTTGGGCCAAGTTACCTTCTTCCTTGAGGTCAGTTCCTCATTTGTCTGGGGATAGTGTTGATTTATATGTGGGTTTTCCAAATAGAGCTCCTTGGAGCAACTCTCTCTGTCAAGTGTCTGGAAGTGGGGGACCCAATGAAGGGGAGGCTGAGTGAGCCAGGCTCCATCCCTCACATGCTTCCCGGACCTGAGCCCTCTGCTTCTCTCTGGTTTACAAATTGGACTTCCATAGGACTTTGCTGTAGTTTGATTAAGCCCCTCTAAAGTTGGGCCATTATAATGGGATTAAGAGGGTGATAATTTGGTGCAATTATAATATTGAAAGATAGAGCTTTGAAGGAGACATTAGAATTAAGGCCATTAAGGTGGGGTCCCTGTGTTTGAGTTCTGGTGGTTTTATAAAGAGAAGGAATGAGACAGACAGACACATGGACTCAGGTAGTGCTTTCTTGTCCTCTGCCATGTATGATCACCAAAGGTAGCCCCTGGCCCTTGGACCTCCGAACCAACTCTACTCTCTAAAAGTGAAGCTCAGCAAATCTCTACTTTTCTAAATCAGTCTGTTTCAGGTATTTCTTGTTAGTAATGGAATGAAGTAGAATAGACTTTGAAGAGGAATTTTATTGCTAAAAACAAACTAAATTAAATAGGCTAGAGAAATTGTTTAAGATCTTCTCTAGGACTCCTTAGTTGACTGACAGGCTGATGTGTGGAATTAATCCCATCCCTCTCACACTGGAGAACACACACCATCATGCCAGAATTAGATACAGAAACCTGGCAGCCTGCCTGTGAGGAAAATGCATGCTCTTTGTGTAGTTGGGGGAGGACAGAACTCACAAAAGAACAACCAAAAAAGCCTAGATACTCATTACAATGAGGGATGGATCTGTCCAGAGAACAACAATGCTTATTTCCTTTCCTTAGGAAGAGTTGTCACAGTCAGATGGCTCAGAAAACATGACCTGGGACCAGAGCAGCAGAACAATCTTAGTGGCCGGGGGCTCCATTGGGATGTTCCACCTACTTTATGAGGGATTTCTTGCCAAGAGATGACCATATCACCTACAAGAATAAGACACATCTTCCTGGGGCCATGAGGGAGTCACATTGGCAGCTTTTTCTCTTCTTGGCAGTATTCGTCATAAGCTATAGAAGTTTACTTTCCTTTCCATGCTGGCCTGTGTCTGGAGCACAAAGAAGAGGAGAAGCAGGCAGGGGCTAGGTGCTGCTGGGCCTGGTAAGCAATGTCCCAAGACACAAACAGCCCTTGGAAACTCTGAAGTCTACCCTTCCACCACCCTAAGCCCCACTTTGGAGTACTCTCTCTCCTTGTCTGCACCACTTCCTTCATACAAACATCCCTTTGAAGTCAGGCCCTTGGGCAACTCTTGAGCCACCTTCAGTAACCCACTCTTCTAACCTTCATGAAGACTTGTGGTAGAGACCCCTGGTTTGTATGTTCCTACTGGGGTCTTTCCAGGTGTGCATGTTGTACCCATCCCCTGAGCACCTTTGGGTAGAGACTAAAGTACTTTGCTTTATGCAATCTTCAGAGCCTGACCACTTATGACTAAAACTCATTGCGCACAATTTCACATCCATTTCCTATTTACTCTTCTCTTTTCTTGGAATGGTCTACCTCAGAGATCACCTGGCTCCTTCCTCTTTTGCATTGAGACTTTTGCACACATGATACCAAATCATATTGGTGTTTCTTGACCTCCTATCTGTTTTAACCCATGACTAATGACTGAATACCACACTGGATAATTTACAGAAAATTGAGATTTAGTTAGCTCATTGTTTTGGAGGTCCAAAGTCAAGGGGTTGCATCTGGTGAAGTTCTCCTTATTGGTGCGGAGTCTGCAGAGTTCTGAAGCATCATAGAGCATTATATGGTGAGAGGGCAGGGGCTCTGTGTCTATGGTCTATGTCTGGGTCTCTGTCTCATGCCTTCCCTTATAAGCTCACCAGGGATTGTGGGGAGCCCACCCTGATGACATTGAATCCTACTTACTTCCCAAAGGTTTTGCCTCTTAATACCATGGTCAGAATAACTCTCCACCACTTTAATACCATCAAAACAGGCACAGAAACTCAATACAATTTTTTGCAGGGGGCCACACTTAAATCTAAAATTGCATTCTACTCCTGAAAGTCACCTGTACCTCTTTCATTTGTCTCTGTATCTTGCCGTAACTTCTTTCTAAAAGTACCTTCTGACACATTCTATATTTGTTTGATTGTTTATGTAAGTCTATTTTCCTACCACATTAAAGATACCTCTATTAAGGTAAGAACATTTCCCCCCACATCAATGCCTAATTATTAACTCAATAATATTTTTCATTGGATACTGACTACACTTAGTTTCAGGTCTGGCGACAATCCACAGGGTGTTCCGTGCAGTGCTCAACCATGAGTGGAATATGTTCAAATAGACTAGTGTGATCAGTAGTGTTTTTACATACTAATTTGTATTTGCAGTTCTTGACTTCTTTTTGTGTGTGTGTTAGGGATTGAATTGGAAAAATATCAATTCTGCCTCCTGGGGTAAAATATGGTACAAGAAGTAAAAATCAGGTGTCATTATGTCCACCCCTGGGGTCCAAAGAAGGTCCACTAGTCCCCCCACTCTTCCTCTCTATGATCCACAAAAATGTAGTGAAATAAATTGAGAAGAATGAAAAAGGTTTGAAATAATGAATGAAAGAGCATAGTGGGGTAAATAAAGGAGATGGTGCAGTAGTAATGGAACCAGGCCCACATGGGGAAGGTCCTGGGTTCAGAGAATTCCTTAAACAAGCTAGGCACATCATGATCAAAGCCAGCTGAGACTGGGGGGTGGGTGTGAAGACTTCGATGGGAGCTCTCCTCTCTCTGAAGAAATAAATGGACAATAATAGCAATAATGATAAACTATAACTAAACTATCTGTCTGTCTGTCTATATATCTATAGAGAGAAAAGGGTCATTGCAGAGACAGCTTGAGTCCCAGTTAAAATTTAATATGAGATGGTCCTATCTAAACAGTATTAGCCTCGTCCCAGAGGGCAGTATCCCGAGGCCTAGCTTACTGCTTTGCTTTCTGACCCTCCTTGCCCCTGGGGATCATTCCTTACTGCCTTCTAGCTGTCAGTAATAATGTCCATGTTTCTGTTGTTATTTTCTGTGAGGTCAAGTCTCCCAATATCCCTCCATTCTAGGTAGATCCAGAGCTCATTCCTGCCTCTCCAGACACAGACAATGTATCTGCTAAACACAAAGCCCATCTACTCCTGGGGGTCAGAGCTTTAACATTATGAATCACATGAATATCAAAGCTTTGGACAGAAACTCTACCTCTTTCAGACAAGAGCAACCCTCCTGTTGAAAGTATGTATCCCTGACCCCTCTGAGAAACATCAGGAAACCTCTGCTGCAGTGAGTAGGGGAATGGAGCCTGCACAGACAAGCTGGTTTCCAGATGGGCCATCCGCAGATGGAGAGGACAAAGGAGTCTGGTTTATGGTCAGAACTCCCAAGATTGAGGTCCAGCCCCACCATTTAATAGCTGGATAATTCTGAATAAACTACTTATGCTTCCTCAGGCTCATTTCACTCATTTGGAAAATTCAAGATTTTAATACTTCTGGGAGTTATTGTGACCATTAAATAACATGGAAAGTGGATCAGCCAGTGGTGTGATGGTTAAGGAGGCTGAATTCCACATGAGTTTGAGTCTTGGACCCAACAGCTTGAAAAATGCATTGGGCACATGTACATGCATGCCAAAATTCTAAGAGGGTAATGGAGAAGGGATGGTGGTGTAACCATCCTCCCAGGGGGTGATTTCTCACTCTCTCTCTCTTTCTCTCTCTCTCTCTGTCTCTTCAGCAAGCACACAAGGTTAAAAAAATAATGGTAATGTATGAAAGTGCTCTGGGTAAAAGCTCCCTATAATTTCTGTTTTAATAATGCTATAGAGGTTAACGAGTGACACAGGGGTAACACAATGCTCTGTGATGCAGGACCGACATGAGAATGTCACAGATTTGCACACTAAAGTCTCCCTGGACACACCAGGCACTACTGGCCATGTTCCCAGCAGCTAATGCTAGGAGTGAATTGTGGCATAAGGATCCGTTAGCGTGACGGGCATGTACTCTCTGTATATGTAATGGTAGAAATGAATAAATAAGCTTAAAATAATAATACAGCTATAACCCATATAACCCAAGTGTCGTCAGCCCGTGGATCACCTGAATGTACTGTTTCTGATCCAACCCAATCAGCTCATCCTTAGGTCTCGCACTGTGACCTGACATGTCCCCCCGTTCCTATATATATATATAGGATAACCCAGTGAGAGGAACTCACTCATGTCTCTGAACACCCCCAAACCTCCCACCACTTTCCTCGTCTTCATTTTAAACATCAATGTTTGCCCAATGTTATCCAGATAATTCCAGTGCCTCCAATTCTCAAGGTGCCTAAGTGGGTTGAGAAGGGGAAGGAATACCGGTTTCCTCAGCTCTAGTATTATGAAGTGGCACTCGAGTCCTCCCATAGCTCCCACTGCTGCCCCTCAGTCCTTCGTGAAAAATGTGGCCTGTGGTCATCCATTTCAATAAAGTACACATTCCCAAGAAGCAGCCTGCTTTTGCAGGCTCAGTGAACTCTGATACTGATTTAGAGAAGAAACACAAGACAGCAGTGTGCACCGATGTGGCCCCTCATATGCTCACATTGTCTGCAGAACAACTTTCTCATGCCTCTTTTTGGAGAATGATTTTTGCTTTGTAGATACATGCCTGATTGAATGGCTCCACACTTTCCCTAGAACAAAGGCTCCCCCTGCCACAAATGTACAAAAGTGTTCATCTTTTTTGAGACAAAATTGCTTGCAATTTCGAGGTGACAATTTTCCAATTTAACCATATATACTAAATATTTAAGGACCAAGAATTAGTCTAAGTTCAGGATTTTCATTGGTTTATAGCTGGGAGCTTCTCTTACTCCCTTTTCCCCCAGTCTCCCCAGGATCCTAGCAATACAGGTTTCTGAAATAATTCCAGAACTAGGTCCATGCTCCAACCCTCTTTTTGCAGTTAACTCTAGAGAAATAGAATGAAATTATACCTATGGTCTTCCCACTATGGTTTCAGAAGGAGGTAGTGAATTTTCCTTTTTTTAAACATAAATTTTCCTTTTCTTTTTGATATAAATTCACTTAGTTATCACAATCGAGTCCCTATGAAGTACCGATCACTCAGGGCCTGGTGAGGGTGAGGTATAGGAAAGAGTTTAGATTCTGAGCAATCAAAAGCGATTAAAGAATTTTAAGGCCAGCCAATGGCATAGTGGTTAAAGTAGCTAGATCCCATATGGCTGACTACATGGTCTGAATTCCAGACCTGGCAGCTTGAAAAACATGTAGGTTGAATGTGTGTGCATGTCCAAAATCCCAAAAGGAGAATGGGAAAGAAAAGATTGCAGTGTGGCCATCATTTCTGGGAGGTGATTTTTCACTTTTCTTTTCTCTCTGTCTTTCCATCTAATGAGTACTTGCACTGTATAGAAAAAAATTTTTAAATTATTTTTAAAGATTTTAAGCTAAAAGGTAAAAGGATTTGATAAGCATTTTTTTAAGAGAGAGAGATTTTTGCTATAGTGCTTGTGTGCTCACCAGAGAGACAGAGAGAGACAGAAAGACAGAAAGCTAGAAATCACCCTCTAAGGGGGATGGCCGTGCCACAGTGCCTTCTCCTCCATTCTTCTCTTGGGATCTTGGACATGCATGCACATGTGCCTGCCGTGAGTTTTAAGCCACCAGGTACGGAACTCAAACTGTGGTTGACTACATGGGAGTTCCAGCAACATAACCATCATGCTGATCATGCTGTCTGCTAGTCCTGAGCACTTTTTTTTTTTTCTTAAACTGGAGTATAATTTACATAGAATAGCATATACAAATTTCAAGTGTTCAGTACTGTGAGTTTTAGTAAGTGTATACATTCATTTACCACCACCACGATGAAAATATAGAACATTCCCATAACTCTTAAAATTTTTTAAATGTTACTTTCGAATCACCCCACCCAAGAGATAGTCATTCTTTGGATTTTTTATCCTTATAGATTAGCTGTGCCTTGCTTTGAAATTTATATAAATAGAATCAAATAATATGTATTCTCTTTTATTTGGTATCTGCTTCTTAACAAAGTGTTTTTTAGATTTATCTATATTGTTGTGGGAAATCAACAGACTGTTTCTTTTGCTGAGTGATATTTTAGCTTAGGAATAAATCACAACAATTTATCTATGGACTTTGGTTTTTTTCCAGTTATTGTCTATGACAGACATAAACTACTCTTCCTGTGGACATTTGTTTTTAGTTCTCTTGAATAAATACCTAGGAGTGGAATGTCTGGGTCAAGTAGCAGGTGCATACTTAATTTTACAAGAAACTGAAAAATTGGGCTAGTTAGTGGTGGTATGGTGCTTAAGGCAGCTGGATCCCACATAGCCAACATGCAATTGAAGCCCTGGACCTTAAGACTTGAGAAACACCCAGTCACATGTACATGTGTGCCCAAAACCTGAAAGGAGAATGGAGGAGAATTGATTACAACGTGGCCATCCCCCAAGGAGGGTGATTTCTCATTTTCCTTTTCTCTGTGTCTTTCTGGCAAGCACCCTTTAGCAAATTTTTTAAAAAGAGAAAAAAGAAAAAAAAAAAAAAGAGAAAGAAGAGGAAGCTGCAAAGTTGTCTTCCAAAGTAGTTGCATCATTTGACACTCCCATCAGCAAAGTATGACAGTACTAGCTGCTTCATATCCTTGTCAATATTTGATATAATCAGCATTTAAAATTTTAGCTACTCTTGAGGGAATGAAGTAGTATCTCACCATGGTTTGCATTTGCACTAATATTGAGTATGTTTTCTTTTGTTTATTAGTTAATTGTTTATCGTTTATTATAAAGTGTCTGTGTAAGTCTTTGGGCCATTATTTTAACTAGATGGTTCCTTTTACTTATCAATTTATAGAAATTGTATATATTTTAATCTGATTCTTTAAGCACATGTATTTGATAAATACTTTTTCCAATCTGTGGCTTGTTTATTCATTTTCTTAAGAGGATATTTTGATGAGTCAGATTTAAAAGATTTTTATGAAGTCCAATTTATCAATTTTTTTCCTTCTAAAAGACTTGTGCTTTCCATAAAATTTTCTCCCATTTTCATCTAGATGTTTTATCATTTTAGTTATTATGTTTAGGTTTATGAGCCATTTTCTGTTAATTTTTATACATAGTGTAAAAAAAAGAGGCAAAGTTGATTTGTATGCAATAGATTTACTAATGTATAATATGTATGTTATTTAATTGAGCCATTTATCTTCCTATTCTGTACTTTGTGTTATTCTTCATATGTATTTATGGTTTCTAAATGTATTATAAATCTCCCAATATTTTACTTTTTTTCTTAGTCAATAAATTTATTTATTTATTTATTTTATTTATTTTTAGATTTTGCCATAGGGCATAGGCTTGCCAGAGAAAGACAGAAACAAGAACAGTGAGAAATCACTCCCTAGTGGAGATGGCTATGCTGTAATCTCTTCTCCTTCATTCTCCTCTTAGGATTTTGGGCATGAATGCACACACACCCGGTGTGAGTTTCAAGCCTCTGGGTCCAGGACTCAAACTGTGGTTGGCCATGTAGGAGTCCAGCACCTTACCCACCACTCCACCTGGCCCCAGTGATTGAGCTTTTTACATAATTTCATGCATAATTTAAAAATTCTCAATCTTGTTCATTCTTTCATTGTAGGTTCTAATTTTCATTCCTTCATCTCAAATAATTTATTTACTTTTCTTGTAATACTCTCTGATTTTATTTTAAAATATCTTTCTTCGCGTTAAAAAAACATATTTTCAAGTGACTAGGGAACAATACATTGATATCTTTTTTCTCTTCCCACGCTTTAAAGATGATGTCCTGTTGTCCTTTAGCCTACATGGTTTCTGATGAGAACTTAGTTATTATTCTTGGATGAAATGTATATTTTTCTCTGGTTGCTTTTCAGAATTGTCATTTATCTCTGATAAGTGAGTAACTGGGAAAGGGTCAGAATGGTTATTCTGCTTGTAAGCTAACTATTAAACTGTGGTGATTTCATAGATTCTAATAGGAAGCAGTAGAAGAAAGTTTATTACTCACCACAATAACAGAGTAGTATTGTTTTACCCACGGAGGGTAGGTGTGATGAGGGTCATGTGTTACCTGAACACACTGTACAGTATATTACAGAGAGGAACCCCAGTATTGGGAGGCCCTGATCTTATATAGGAGCTATTGACAAACCTGCCTAGTCTGCCCTCTGGAGGACAAAGATTGAAAATTTCTTCAATCCAGCCTAACAAAGAGATTTAGTCCTCTCTAAAGATTTGTTTAGATTCCATTTGGCACTTCATTGAAAAAAATAGTTTTCATATTTCTGCTAAAGTTCCATATCTTTTTACCCATTATATGTATTTTCCCTGGACTTGAACCAGGAGCCTTCCCATGTGAAATTGCTTTATAGAGGGTTGTGTTGTACTGCTCTACCACTGTCAGCCTCTGCTTTGTCTACCCATGATTTTGACATCTTGGTTGTGGGTCTGTTTCAACCAACTTTTTTTTTCTCTCTTGATGATGGTTCATATTATTTTATGGGTGTTTTGGATGTCTGATAATTTTTTTTCACATATAATGAACATCGTGAATGATACATTATAGATGTTCTATTCTTTTCCTTTCAAGAGTGTCAAGTTTTGTTCTAATAAGAAGTTAAATTATTGCCATGGTTTTCTGGAAACATAATTTCCATCAGGGTTTTGGATTTTGTTTGGATGAATTTCTTTTGGATTGTCCCTAGCTCTGGGATATAACCCTTAATCCTGGGATGCAGTCTTTCCTCAGGTGTAGTGATTTTAGGGTTTTAACAGAAAGTACCGGTATTTGCCAAACACTTCTAAAATGGCAGGACTTGAATTTCATTCCCCAGCAGCATGCAACTAACTGCTCAAATCTTGGTTTTCCTTTGAGTTACCTGGATTCTTGCTCTATGTATGTTCATGCAGAAGTTGGCTGAGGATTTGAGAGAAGTTTGACAGCAGATGGTGGGCCTCTTCCCTTGTGGCTCCCTACTGCCCAGGATATCTCCCCCAGGAACAGGTGACTTCTCTCATCCCAGCATCAGTTTATATCTCACTACTGTTTATCTTACTGTGGTTTGTCCTGTTATTCCATAGTTTGTAGCCAGTACCTGGCACACATACAGTGAATGTACAATGAGTATTTGTAGAGCGAACAACTGAATTAATTCAGGACTGTATTTATTACAGGATTGCTGATCTAGCATCCGGGCTCCATCTTGAAAAGACACAGCAGCAGCATTGAATCATGATTTAGTCCATAGCCTCTCACTCCTGACTGACTGTCTGACCTTATTCAAGTTACTTAACCTCTCTGTGCCTCAGTTTTTTCATTATGTGAAAAGCTTCTACTTCGCAGCATTGTAGGATTAAATGCATTAAGACAGAGAGGTCATTGCCTAGCACACAATTAGCACTCGATAAATATTGGACATTGTTGTGGCTGTTGTTGCTTGTAGAGAACCTGATCAGTTTCATTTTATGCAGCATGACATTAAGAGATGGACTTGCCCAGGTTATCAATCTCTGGGGAGCTAACATGTCACTGAATATACAGGAAATGTGGAAGCATTTACCTCAAATTTTCACACATGGTCCCTTACATAGCTACAGAAATAGAAACCAGAAAGTGCTATCAAGTGGATCACTGAAACATACACCTGACTGTATGTTTACATACATACATACACCTGACTGTATGTTTACTAAACTATGTACAACTATTTCAACCATGCCACTAATCCGTAAGCCAGTTTAGCTAAAGTTTACTGTGAGCTACCGGTTACAGACAGCTAAAATTCTGAAGTTAATGCAATTTCTTGTGTTCACTAAATAAACAGTAAATAAACAATGGGTCTGTAGGAACTCCAAATTATTGCCCTGCTCAAGACGTGCTCATATCTGGATCTGGCTTCATTTTCCGGCTTATGTGCTGGAAAAATAAACCAGAGGGCTCAGGACTCTAAGCAGCTGGGAGCGCGCTTGTGGGGCAGGGCAGTGCAGCGCAGCTCCAGTGGAGCTGAGGCGTGCAGGAGAAGCCTGGCCATGCAT
>NW_006160024.1:3033007-3045699 GCF_000334495.1 Tupaia belangeri chinensis
CCACCAGCCCGGCCCGGGTCCCAGCCCGCCCCGCGCGGCCTCCGCCCGCCAGTTCTCCCGGAAACCAAGTCCCTCCCGCGAACACCCAGAGCTGGACGGGGCCAACCCCCAGCGCAGCCGCCGCCCAGCAGCCCTCGCTGCCCCCTGGCCGGCGCCTGGGCTCGGGGCCATGGGGCGTCCGGGCGAAACAGGAGCTCGGAGGGAAATGGGTAAGGGCACGTGGGGAGGGCCAGGTCGGGGGTGTCCCCGCTGCACCTTAGCGCAGCGCGCTGGTGGCGCCAAGCAGGTGAGCACCTGCTAAGGTGAGCACCTGGACGCTAAGAGCTTGGGGGCCTGGATACTTGGAGAGGCTGCAGGAGGGTGGAAAGTGAACAAGGGACACCCTAGATCCTACCTAATTCGGTGGCAGGGACTGGGACTGCAAGGGTACGCTGGGCAGCGCCCCATTGGGAGAGTCAGCCAAGCTTGGGGATGCTGCGGGGGGTCCGAGGGCTCTTCTAGCAGGACTGCTGGATGTGGGCTCCAATCTCCTCTGGAGAGCAGGGGGATCCCCTAAGTCTAACCAGTATCAGAACCCAAAACACTGAGGGTTTTGCTCCTATTCTGTCAATCACCCTGTGTCCAGTGGTCTCTGGTGCACAGCTTGGTAGAACTGGCAGGCTTGGCAGCCCAGATGGAGGAGAACTTAATTCTTTCCCACCCTCTTGAATGTTGGTCCTCTCTTTGTCCATTCTTGGTCTAACTGACGGGAAGGCCTCAGAGAGATTCCTCCGCTGGTAACCAGTGTGTCTACTCAGCAGACAAAAACTCACATCTCCTCTATGACTCCTTCCTAGCCTTAGAATTGAGTCTAGCATGTTTTTTTTTTTTTTTTTTTTTTTAAGTAGGATGATGCAGCCAGGGATGTAAGTTCTTTGCCTGATTTTTCCAGGCTGCAAGAGAGATTTTGCAGCCCTGGTCGATTCTCTCACCAGACCCCTGTGTCCACAGTCTGCTTGTCTAGGTCTGGAAGCCACTCATTCTGGGTGGCTGGGCTGCATCTGCTCCTGACCCTCATTAACTGGCATCTCCCCAAGCCCAGAGGTGATTGAATGTAATTAGCAACTAAGTGGATGTCTATGAGCTCCTCCCATTAAACAACACTCCAAGGTCAAGTTTGGACAGCACTAGTGCTGAGTGATTCATTCTTTTCTTCCTCTATGACATGGTATTTCCTCTATGTGGAGGGTGTGAAGAAGAGTCACTCATTCATTCAATAAATATTTACTGAATGCCAACTACAAATCTGGTCCATAGGCACTGGGAATATGACTGCTGTCATTTACAGAGAGAAATAGCAGGAGAAAATTAAGCAAGTAAACAAATGAATTGCATCATTTCAGAGAGTGATAACTGCTGTAAAAACAAAAACCTAAAAAATCCAGAACAGGATGATGAGAGCTATGATGGTGAGGGCCCTCAGCTAGAAAGTATAGCAAGTAGATGATCTAAATGAGGTGGAAGAATGGTACCACTTCAGATCCTAAAACTCTGGGGGCATAGGCTTTGGAGTCCTTTATTCTGTGAACAGGGAGTTATAAGCTGCCTGTAAGGTATCAGTGAGCAATAGACACGTGGTGAGTGTCCCCGCTCTGAAGTCCTGAGCGTATGTTTCTTAATTGGAAGGCTTAAATCGAGGTGGATATTTGATTTCCCAGAAGACATACTCTATTGACTCACTCTCTCACTCCTTTGTTCATTCATTCAACACATATTTATTGGCAGCCTGTATGAGGGAACTTCAACAAGCTTGTGGAAAAATGGAGTTAAATACTAGTTTACTTTGGTGCAAAAAAAAAATTGAAATGCATATGCAGTTTTTTCATAATATACATTTTCTATGAACTTTTTGAAGACTGCACTTAAGTTCAAGGTGCTATTCCAGGTTTTAAGGATGAATCAGTGAACAAGATAGCCCTTCCCCTCATGGAGCTTATTTTCTGGTGGGAGGAAATCAAGATGAAAAGTAACAGCAACTTTAATGTCCTGTCAGGTAAACACTATGAAGAAAAATAAAGCAACTCAAGGAGTTTGAAGGTTATGGGTATTGCCGTGGTCAGTGGCATGGTTAGGACAGGCCATACTGTGGGGATGAAATATGAGCAGCGACTTGAATGAAGACAGCATGGGACTATCTTGGGAAAGAACATTCCAGGCAGCAAAAATGACAAGTGCAAGGGCCCTGAAGCATCAGAGAGGAGTAAGTATGCTGGGCATGCTGGAGGGACAAGGAGGTCAGAGAGGTTCTAGGGGATGAGCACACATCTCAGAAATTTTCCTTAAAGGAGGCAGGCGTGGAGCTCAGACTGTTGCCCAGAGGCATTCAGAAAAGCAGATGAAAATCCAGGTTGCAGTAATGGGAGGATGTACAAATCTCCAAATGAGTGCCAGCTCAAGCCTGGTGGTTTATACTAAGCAGGGCAAGAGGTGATCATCAGAGATGGAGAATGTGTCTCTTGGCAAGAGAGGTATCACTTGTTTTTCTTCTCTTCTCTCTTCTCCTCTTCTCTTCTCTCTTCTCTCTTCTCTCTCCTCTCCTTTCCTCTCCTTTCCTCTCCTCTCCTCTCTCCCCTCCCCTCTTCTCCCCATCTCGTCCCCTCCCCTCCCTTCCCCTCCTCTCCTCTCCTCTCCTCTCCTCTCCCTTCTCTTCTCTTCTCTTCTCTTCTCTTCTCTTCTCTTCTCTTCTCTTCTCTTCTCTTCTCTTCTCTTCTCTTCTCTTCTCTTCTCTTCTCTTCTCTTCTTCTCTTCTTATTTTAAAAAATTTTCCAGAGGGCACATACACTTGTTGGAGAAAAAAAGGGAGAAATGGAGAGAGGGAAAGTGAGAAAACACCCTTGTGGGACATGGCATTCCCTTATGCCCTATGTGAAAGATGAATTGGTTATATAATTTGGGGTTTATTTTTAGATTCTTTATTCTGTTCCATTTGGTCTATGTGTCTGTCTTTGTACCAGTACCATGCTGTTTTAATTATCAATGCTTTGTAATGTATTTTGAATTTGGATAGTGAGATGCCTCCTATTTAATTCTTTTGCTTAGTATTGCCTTGGCAATACAGGATCTTTTATGATTCCAGACAAATTTTATTATTGTTTTTTCTATTTCTGTGAAGAATGTCACAGGCAGTTGGATCAGAATTGCATTGAATATGTAAATTAACTTGGATAGAATTAAACTTTTGATTATACTGATTCTACCAAGAATATGGAATGTCCTTCCATTCATTTGTATCATAATTTCTTTTTTTCAGTTTTTCATAGTTTTCCTTGTAGAGATCTTTCATTTGTTTGGTTAGGTTTATTTCTAAGTACCTTATTCATTTTGTGGCTCTTGCAAATGGAATTGCTTTCTTCAATTCTGTCTCAGACAGAATTGTTGGTATCAACTACTATGGATTTTTGTATACTGACTTCATATCCTGCTACTTTACTGAATTCCTTTATCACTTCTAGAAGTTTTTTCATGGATTCCTTTGGATTTTCTTTGTATATAATCATATAATCTGCAAATACAGACAGTTTAACTTCTTTTCCTACATGAATGCCTTTTATTTTGCTCTCTTGTCCAGCATTGTGTAGAAAAGGAGTGGAGAAAGTGAACAGCCTTATGTTGTTCTGGTTTTTAGTGGGAAGGCCTTCAGTTTTTCTCTATTAGTATGATGTTTGCAATGGGTCTGTTGTGTATGCTTTTATTGTGTTGAGGAATGTCTCATCTACCCCTATTTTGATGAGAGTCTTGATCATGAAGGGATGTTGAATTTTATCAAATGCTTTTTCTGTATTTATAGATATGCTAATATGATTTTCTTCTTTCTTTCTGTTCCTGTGATATATTACATTTATTGTGCTGTGTCTGTTCAATCATCCTTGCATCCCTGGGGTAAAGCCTAACTGGTCATGGTGTACAATCTCCTTAATATGCTGTTGGATTTAGTTTTCTTGTATCTCACTGAAATTTTTTGCATCCGTATATTTCAAGGATATTGGTCTATAGTTCTCTTTCTTTGTTATGTCCTTGACTGGGTATCAAAGTGATGGAGGTTTCATAAAATGAATCTGGGAAGATTCCTTCTCTTGAATTTTTAAAAATAGTTTGAAGAGAACTGGAGTTCTTTTTTAAAATGTGTATAATTCAAAAGTGAAGCCATCTGAACCTGAGCTTTTTTTTGTTGGGAGACTATTTATTACTGCTTCAATCTCATTGCTTGTTATTGGTCTATTCAGGTTTTTTATTACATTCTGATTCAGTTTAGATAATTTGCACATATCTAGAAATTTGTCCATCTCATCTAATTTTTCTAGTTTGTTTGGATATAGTTGCTCATAGTGTTCCCTAATATTTTTAGATTTCTTTTTTTTTTTTTTTGAGTGGTTTTTGCTATAGGGCACGTGCACTCGCCAGACAGACAGAGAGAGACATAGAGACAGAAAGCGAGAAATCACCCCCCAGGGGGGATGGTCATGCTGCAATCCCTTCTCCTCCATTCTCCTCTCGGGATCTTGGGCATGCACGCACACGCGCCCGGCATGAATTTTAAGCCACTGGGTCAGGGACACGACCTGCGGTCGACTGCGTGGGAGTCCAGGGACATAGCCATTACGCTAACTGCTGGTTCCCACTTTTCCAGTTTCTTAAGACATGATGTTATTTATTTGCCACATTTCTGTTATTTTTTTTTTTTTTTCTCGTGAGCACCAGTGACTATGAACTTTCTTCTTCGGACTGTCTTTATTGTGTCCCAAAGATTATGGAGAGTGGTGCATTCATTATCGTTGGGTTCAATGAATCTTTTTATTTCAGTCTTAATTTCTTCCACAGTTTGAAAGTCATTCACTATTAAGTTGTTTAGTTTTCATGTTTTTGTGTATTTTGAGGGCTCTTTCTTTAGTTGACTTTAAGTTTAATTCCATTGTGATCAGAGAAGATTCTGGATGTAGTTTCTATACTTTTAAATATATAGAGGCTCGTTTTTTAGCTTATTATGTGATCAATCTTTGAAAATGTTCCATGTGGAAGTATGGAATATTACTCAGCTATAAGAAATGATGAGATCCTATTATTTGACTTAGAGCATATGAATATAGAAGACTTAACATTGAGTGAAGGGAGCCAGACATTGAAAGATACACATTATATATTCCCACTCAATTTGTACCAAGTGTCTGAACTCTATGGCAGAGGTTGAGCAATCTGATATGAGAGTGGAGAGGATGAGTGTGGATGCTGGAGACTGTAATGGGGGAAAGTGATTGGTAGAAGGTGGGTGGTATAGGGTGGGTGTGAGGTGCAGGGAAGGAAACATTTGACAGAAAAATGTAAAGTTCTATGTTTTAAAATATATATATATATATCGTATACATAATAATGAGGACTTTACATAAAATGTGAAATTAATTAAAATGATAAAAAATAGAATAATTATGGCCATGTGACTTTTCCCCACAAATGTGGACCCCAGGCTGTATTGCGGACACAAGTGCAGGGTGGAGATTATATAGGGTGTGCTGGGTCAGCAGGTCAGTTTCCAGACAGTTCTACCCCAGGGATGGGTTACAGCCCTTTAGCTGTAACTTTCTTCCTATAGCCCTACCATTCTCCCTTCCTCAGCTCAGGTTGGGACACATGGATTGTGGCAGTTTAGTGATGGATGGGGAGCAGTGGTCTGGCTCCAGTGTTGATCTGGTTCAGGAGCTGGCAGTGCATTTGGTTTCCTTGATGGTTTTGTCTCTCTCTTTCTTTCTTTCTTTCTTTCTTTCTTTCTTTCTTTCTTTCTTTCTTTCTTTCTTTCTTTCTTTCTTTCTTTCTTTCTTTTTAAATAATTTGCCAGAGTGACCAGCAGTTGGAGTAATAGCTGTATTGTTGGACTTCCATGTAGTCGACTGCGGTTCGAGTCCTGGACCCAGGGGCTTAAACTCATGCTGGGCATGTGTGTGTGTGTACCCAAGATCCTGAGAGGAGAAGGGATTGCGGCCTGGCCATCCCCCCCACCCCGGGGAGGAGGGTTGATTTTTCACTTTCTGTCTCTCTGTCTCTGTCTTTCTGGAGAGCGCATGTGCCCTATAGCAAAAACGTCTGAAAAAAAATGCCAGAGGGCACATGCCTTCACAAGAGACAGAGAGAGAGGAAGAGATGGAGAAGGAGAAAGCACTTCTCATGGGACATGGTTATACCACAATCCCTTCTCCTTCATTTTTATCTCCTTTAGGGATTTTGGCACACATGCCTGGCATGTCTTTTAAACTACTGGATCTGAGATTTCAATGGTGCAATCAGTCATGTAGGATCCAGCTCCCTGAGCCATTAGGCTCAAGAGGCCAGCCTAGTTCCCTTGATTTTCACACAAAACATTGGAGCAAAGGGGAGGCAAGAGCCCATAAGCTTGGAAAGCTATCAAGGGAACAGGACCAGAGGTAACTGCAGGGTGGAGGCAGGGCCACAGGAGGCAAGAGGAGGGGCCTGGGGTTTTGACTTGAAGAGATGTCTGTCCTTGGTGGAGAAGGCTCCAGAGAGCGTGACAGCAGGGAGTGGTAGGCAAGACAGCTAGAGTTATCAGCGCATACCACTTCTTGCATTTTTTTAACAAAATGTTTTAAGATAATACCTGCACAGGCTAAAAATTATTTTTAAAGGTAATACTTTCACATGTTAAAAAATCTTTTTACAAATATTAATTCAGACAGCCCTTAAGGTATACTGTAAAATCTCTGTCCCTCTCCTGTTTTCTTATCTCCAATTCTCCTCAGAGGCAATTTCTTGAGATTACTTCCAGAGAGACATACTCTATTTGCAAACAAGCATGCATGTACATATGCCTTCCTTTTCCCCCTTTTACACACATAGTAGAAGATAATACATCTGTACTTTTTTTAAACTTAACATACTAATATTCTGCTTCAGGACATATAGATCACAGTTTTAAAAGTCATATTTACATCTTACTGTATGGGCATACATTACTTATGTAGCCGGTCTTCTGTGGCTAGATGTTTTGTCCATCTTTGTGGTTTGTTTGCTATGACAGGCCACACAATCATGCAGTAAGCATACTTGTACCTAAATAATCTCTCATTTTTGTGCCTATTTCATCAGGAGAAATTCATAAATGTGGAGATACTGGTTGAAAAGTTATGTCTATTTTAGATTTTGATCAATGCTGCCATGCAGCTTCCCAAAGGCATGCATGACTTTGTACTTACGAGAGTGCTCATAATCCCATGGCTCCGAGAACTTGTTGCATTATGAACTTTTTGTTTTTATCAATTTGACATATTTTTTAAAAAATGTCATTGTACTGTAGTTATGATGGGTATTTCTTTCTAGAGAGTGACATGGGTCTGACGTATGCTTTGATCTATCTAGTCTTTCTGTGTGATAAATTGGATTTTTTGTTGTGGTTGTTGAACTATAAGGAGTCTTACTACTTCCTCCCCCATTCCTAGTCCCACTGCCCCTTACATCTACAACCCTCCCCTACCCATGTGAGTAGCAGCTACTCAGAGATATTTATGATGGGTTTGTTATTGGATCTGGATGTATTTTAGAAACATGATGTTGATTTATATGCGCATGTGTTTTAAACTTTTACAAGTCATATTGTGCTGTAAATCTTTTTTTTTTTTTAACCTCTTAAACCCAGGGCAGTTTTTAAAAAGATCTGTCCAACTCCTAAGCATCTTCTTGGTTTGTATCTTCTGATTGTTGTACAATAGCTATTCGATAGCTGGGACTGAAGATTTATTATAATAATTACAATAATTACTAGAATAGTTTAAAAACTTGTGTGGAGAAGTGGCATTGTAGGGTGAGCTTTGAAGGAGGAGAAGGAGTGTATAGATAGAGTGGAGAAGGGTAAGAAAATGAAGCTGACAAAGAGGATGGCATGTGGACACTTGAACATGTAAATACCAGGAATATTTAGGGAAGGGCCTGGAGGTTTCTGGGGCTGCAACTCAGGGGTGTGTGTTGGGGTTGGGGCTAGACAAGGGAGAGGCTAGAAAGGTCTCAGATGCCAAGGTTGGTCCACTGCCTACTCTGGATGCCATGTGCTAGACAGGACCCAGGAAGAGACAGTGTGGGCACGTGGGTGGGAAGACTCAGGGGCCGTTGGACAGGCTACTAAGTCTGAAGTCTGAGGATTGCTGTTAGTAGTTAGGACTTAGCTGGAAGAGGGTTTGTGAATCTTCAGCAAGTAGTAGGAGGTAAATGTGTGGGCATGGGAGAGGTTCTCCCAGAAGAGTGCAAGGGGCAAAAGATATCAGTTAGAACAGAGCCAGGGCAGGTATGCAGGTAGAAGAGGATGGACAGATTAAGCCAACCAAGGACACCTGGTGCCTTTTGATCTCTGAACTTTCCTGGTTGGATGACCTCGGTAAAACTGGATTCTGTGTCACTGTGGAGGGTTAGGGTGTGTGGGGTGGTTATATACAGGGTCCAGGGGTGGCTCTTGCCTGCCTAAGACCTCATTACAGCCTTGGTGGATATATATATGTACTGAGACAGAGGAGAGAAATGGCCCCAGGAAGTTCAGGTGTGTGAGAGCTCTGAGGCATAGCTCTGCTCCTGCCACACTAGGCTGTCACTGAGGGTGACTACAACCAGAGTATGGATCAAACCTTGCTGGTGGAGAGGGCACTGGAAAGGGCAGGGTTTTGTTGTAATGTGCAGAGTTAAGTGTATATACCCCGGGGAATAGGTAACCCTGCAGGTGGCCCAGGAAATGCCCTGCTCTGAGTTCTGTCTTCTTCCTTTGCCCTATCAAAACATATCTGTTCTCTGTTTATACCACCAGAGTCTTACTTTTCTGCTAGACACATATACCAGAATTCTTATTCAGCGACTGATGAGTCAGTGATGGCTTATCGTAGCTATTAAGAAAGACTTCTTGTTCCAAAGAAGTAAGTGTTGAAAATGTCAGATCCAGCTGTATCTGGTTTCTACCATTTATATATTTCTATTGTGATTTTTTTTTTCATGTACAGCATGATGATGATATTTAATAACAATGTATTGTATATTTAAAAATTGCTAAAAGAACTGATTTAAATGTTCTCATCAAAAACAAGTAATATGTGAGGTAACAAATAATGTTAATCAGTTTAATTTAACCATTCTGACACATATATATTTATTTTTATTATTATTATTATACTTATTATTATTTGTTTATAAATTCAATTGCTATACATCATTTAGATTATATAGAGAATTTACCCAACATGAAATATGTCTCAGACAATTCTAGTTGAGAATACTATACATGTCATCATCAATAGGTAATAAAACATTTCTGTGTCCCCAAAATGCCTTACCTCTCTATTTTTCCTGTTTAATTTCCTTCCCTACCCTCTTCCTCTCTTCCACACTCCTTCCACACCATCTCCAGTGTCCATAACTATTTTCAATGCTTTTATGCCCTCCAATCTTTCAGTTTCTACTATAAAATGTGAACAGTCAGTATGTTAAGTGGAGACATCCAATATCTCTCTTTCATAGCCTGACTTACTTCATTCAGCAATAAATCTCCCATTTTTGTCCACTTTCTATCAAATGCCAGGGTCTTGTTTCTTTTTATGGCTGAATAGTATTCCATGGAGTATATATGCGACACTTTTTCAATTTTTCATTCTTCTGTTTGTGGACACTTGGGTTGCTTCTATGTCTTAGCAATTGTGAATAATGCCATAATAAACAGAGATGTGCAAGCACTTTTTCGAGTATTCTGTCCTTTGGGTAGATACCCAAGAGTGGAATTGCTGGATCATGTGGTAGTTCTATATATAGGTCTTTGAGGAACTTTCATGTTGTTTTCCATAGTGGCTGAATCAATTTACATTCCCACCAACAATGTAGGAGAGTTCCCCCCTTTCATTATATTCCCACCAGCACCTATCTTTTTTTTTTTTAATCTTCACCATTCTGACTGGGGTTGGTGGTATCTCATTGTGGTTTCGATCTGCATCTCCCTTATGATGAGGGATGTTGAGCATTTTTTCATATGCTCTTTGGCTGTTCATATCTCTTTCTTAGAGAGTTGTTTTTTCAGCCCCTTTTCCCATCTTTTAATTGAGTTAATCATTTTTTTCTGGGTAAGTTCCCTGTGTATTCTGGTTATCAGCCCCTTATTTGGGTCATAGTTTACAAAAATATTCTTGCATTCTGAGGGTTGTCGATTCACACTAATTACTGTGTCTTTTGCTCTGCAGAAACTTCTTAATCTGAGTTAATCCAACTTGTTTAGTTTTGGGATTATTGTCTGTGCTTTGGGGGTTTTACTTAATAAGTCTTTGCATACTCCAATGTCTCCCAGAGTTTCCCCAGTGTTTTCCACTAGTAGTTTTATAGTTTGAGGTCTTTGGTTTAAAACTTTGCTCCACTTTGAGTTGTTTTTTGTCAATGGTGAGAGATAGGGACTCAGATTCATTTTTCTGCAGGTGGATACCCAGATTTTTCCAGCACTATTTGCTAAAAAGGGTTTTCTTTTTCCCACTGGATTGACTGGTACCCTTTGTGAAATATCAGTTGGCTGTATGTTTTGGAGTTTTTTCCTAGTTTATTTCTAGTTTGTTCTATTGGTTCACCTGTCTGTTTTTGTGCCAAGACTGTGCTGTTTTGATTATCACAGCTTTGTAATAAATTTTGTGGTCATGGAGTGAAATGCCACTCATTCTATTCTTCCTGTGCAGGATTGTTTTGGCAATGTGGCAAATCTTTTATGATTTCAGACAAATTCTATGATTGTCTTTTCTATATCTGTGAGAATATCTCTGGTAATTTTTATAAGGATTGTATTAAATATATAGATTAACTTGGGTAGAATTGCCATTTTGATTATATTAATTCTCCTAATCCAGGAAAATAGGATGTCCTTCCACTTTTTTGTATCTTTTTCGATTTCTTTTTAAAATTTTTCATAGTTTTCCTTATAGAGGTCTTTGACTTCTTTGGTTAGATTTACTATGTATCTTATACTTTTTGCGGCTACGGTAAACGGGATTACTTTCTTCTGTTTTGCCTCTGTGTGCTTGTTGTTCATATATAGAAGTGCTTTAGATTTTTGTAATTGATTTTGTATCCTGCCACTTTACTGTATTCATTTATTACTTCAAGAAGGTTTTTGGGGGATGCCTTTGGATCTCCTATGTATACAATCATGTCATCTGCAAACAGAGATAATATCAACTCTTCTTTCCTTATTGGAATGCCTTTTATTTCATTCTCTTGTCTGATTGCATTGGCTAAGACTTCCAGCACTATGTTGAAAAGGAGTGGAGAGAATAGACAACCCTGTCTTGTACTAGTTTTTAGTGGAAAAACTTCCAACTTTCCCCCATTCAGTATAATGTTAGCTATAAGGTTTTTTTATAGATGGCTTTTATTATGCTGAGAAATGACCCTTCTATTCTGATTTTGCTGACAATTTTAAACATAAAGGGATGTTGTATTTTGTCAAATGCTTTTTATGTATCAATTGAAATGATCATGTGATTTTTATCTTCCTTTCTGTTATTATTTTGTGTTACATTTATGGTTTTGCATAGATTGAAACACCCTTGTATCCCTGGAATAAAGCCTATGTGGTTGTGATAGATAATCTTTTATTTTTCATTTATTTATTTATTTTTACATTTTCCCACATTTACTTTACATATCAAAAACAAATTTGCTCATACTCCATAGTTCTTGACAGTTAATAAACAAATTTCAAAATATTGAATTTTAAAGTTAACGTTCAAAATATTTCTTATAATTTTGTTTGTGACTCTATAACAACAGAGACAGTATGGTTTTAAATATTTTTGAGAAATATTTGCATGTCAACTACTCAAATTGTTGAAAACAAATGTCCAGCACACTAGTCACACATAAGCTTTCTCAATTCAGCCCTGCCTACCAAGTATTCTGTGATATACCATCTCCTAGCAAAGATCAGTCTCTTTTTATTCCTTCAAAGTCTTTCTCAAGATAATCCTCTGGTGTGGTTGCTTTTTTGCAATCTCTACTGATTACGATGCTGGACTGGAAAGTCCAGCTAATTTTATGTTATAGATTCTTCATATATCTTCTCTAATCCTCTCTGCCAGGCAGAACAATTTATGGTCCCAGGCCATCTTTCTACGAGCTTCTGTTGGCTTACTTGAAATCCACCTTAGTTCCATAGTTTTCTGATTAATCTTCAGGTATGACATTCCAGTCAAAGTCCTGCCCAGTACTGAGTATTTCCAATTTCTGATTCAATGCAACAAGCATTATTGAATTTATGCAAATTACCCTTCTGTTACAAAATAAGAATACTCCCAAATATTTTCCAATTCCAGAGGGGTCAGGAAGGAAGAAAAGTTTATGTTTCTATTTAAAGAAATAAATATTTTAACAAATTGCTGAACTTGTCAACGGTAAGAAAGAAAGTAAAGAAAGTAAAATGCTTAAATTGGGAAAACAAGGCATAGTAAAAAAATTGGTAATGTTTTACTAAAAAGTCATAAAATTGTATTTTGCCAGTTCAGTCTCATGTTCAAACTCTCTTCTGTTGAATATACAGTGTCGTGTGGTCCAATCTTTCCGTTTAAATCCTGGAAGTTAATGTTCAGCATTATTATTGATATTTCTTGTCCCTAGCATTAAACTGGTCTTTTTTTTTTTTTTTTTTTTTTTGT
>NW_006160024.1:3045954-3059588 GCF_000334495.1 Tupaia belangeri chinensis
ATGTTTTTGGTTGCCTTTTGTTCTCTTATTTCTGTTACGTGTCTTTAGTTTTCCTGGTAGAGCATTCCTTTCAGAACTTTTTGAAGAGTGAATCTGCTATTGGCAAATACTTTCAGGTCTTGTTTATCTGAGAATATTTTTATCCTCTTTTTCCATATGAATATATACTATTTTTATATGCTTTTAGATACAATTTGCTATCATTTTGTTGAGAATTTTTGCATCTATATTCATCAGAGATATTGGTCTATAGTTCCCTTTCTTGTTATATTCTTATCGGTTTTGTGGATGAGGGTGATGGAGGCTTCATAAAGGTGGGGGAGTTCCTTCCTTTTGGATCTTTAGAAATAATTTAAATAGCATGGGGGTTACTTCTTTAAAAGTTTTGTAGCATTCAGAAGTGAAGTCATCAAGCCCAGGTTTTTCTTTGTTTGGTGGTTATTTATTATTGAATAAATCTCATTGCTTGTTATGGGTCTATTCAGGCTTTTTATATCCTCCTGAGTCAATCTTGGTAGATTATATGTGTCCAGGAATTTGCCCATCTCATCCAGGTTTTCTTGTCATTGGTGTCACTCATAATAGTCTCTGATGATTCATATTTCTGTTATGTCTGTTGTAATATTGCCTGTTTAATTGAGAATTTGATTTTCTGGTTCTTTTCTCTCTTCCTCTTAATTAGACTATTTAATGGTGTGTCAATCTTGTTTATCTTTTCAAAGAATCAGCTTTTGGTTTCATTTATTTTTTATATAGTTTCTTTATTTTCCATTTTATTTGTTTCTGCATGAATCATTATCATTTTCTCCTGACATTTTTTGGATTTTAATTAATTAATTAATCAATTTATTTTATATTCATTCACTGAGCATCATCACAGCATACAAAATGTGGTTTCCCATCCAGAATACACTGTATAGTGGCTTAATCATACATGTCAACATAAGGAAATAATTTTCTATTTCTTGTTTCATATGTAGATGTACATATATATTTTTCCCCCTATTTCTAACCCTCTGCTATTTCCTACCCTCCTCCCACACTGTCTCTGGTGTCTATAGTTGCTTTCCCTTCCTTTTTTCCCCCACATTTATTGATTCACAAAATATCTTAATTAATCTAACTACTTTCAATAGCTAGTTCAACTGATATATACATATCTGTGAACATATCTGAGTTTAGGCATGAAACTCTGAGTAGAACAAATATACTATAAAGTAACACCTAGCTTACTGCAGTCATTAAATAGGTATTTTTTAATATATTTTTTAATTTCAAGAAAAGCAATTTTAGTTTTAATAAATCAAAATCAAAAAAATGTTAAGAGATTTGCTCAAGACTTAAAGCCAGGAAACAGGTTAGGATTCTGTTCAAATAGTAGGTACATTAACCTATAGCTCAAGACAAGACAAAAATCCTTAAATCTGGAAAACAAAGCATAGAAGAAAATCAGTAATGTTTTAGTCAAAAGTCATAACATTCTTTCACCAGTGCAGTTTCATGTACTTTATCTTCTGTTGTGGACCCATCTTCCTGTTTAAATTCTGGAAGATAACATTTCAACTCCGGAATTGTTTCTAACATTGAGTTGGCTATTTTCTTAGTTGTTTTTTTAACTCTTATTTCTGTGTGTTTGTATTTAGTTTTCCTGGTATAACACTCCCTTCAGAACTTATCGAAGAGCTAGTCTAGTGTTGGTAAATTCTTTCAGGTTTTGTTTATCTGAGAATGTTCTTGTCTTTTCTTCCCATATGAAGGATAATCTTGCCAGGTGCAGTATTCTTGATTGAAATTGTTTTTTCCTTCAGACTTTGAATATATTTTCCCATTCTTTCCTTACTCGCATTGTTTCTGATGAGAGGTCTGCTGCTAGGCTGATGGGATATCCTTTGTAGGTAACTTGACGTTTCTCTCCTGCCAATCTTAGTATCTTGTCTTTGTCTGTGGTTTTGGTCATTCTGGCTATAATGTGTCTTGGAGAAGATCTTCTTGGGTTTACTCTATTTGGAGTCCTTTGTATTTCTTGAGACTGGGTCTTTGAATGCCTCTGTAGGTTTAGAAATTTTTCTTGCAGGATTTCATGGAATAGATTATCAATGCCCTTATTAGTCTGTTCACTTTCTGGGATACCAATTATCCAGATGTTTGGACGTTTAATGGTATCTAGTATTTCTCGTATATTATCCTCATTTTGGGGGACTATTTTCTCAGTCTTCATGGTGGATTTTTCTAGGCTAGTGATTCTGTCTTCTACATCTGAAATTTGATCTTATGGTATGATCTAGTCTGCTTTTAATACTTTCAAAGGAGGTTTTGATTTCCTGTATTACAGCCTTCATCTCTAATAGTTTCATTTGATTCTTGTTTTTATGGTGTTTATTTCCTCTTTCAGATCTTACAAGAACTTCCTCACCTCCTAGAACTCATCAGCTCTTCTCCTGCATATTCTAGAGGTCATTGTCTCTCTTCTCTTGCATTTCGGTTAGTTTTGTCACTGTGAATATTCTAAATTATTTATCTAACATTTCTGTGATTCCATTGTATTGTCTGTAGATGGTGAGGAGTTATTCTTTTCCCTTGGAGAAGAGATATTTTCTTGTTTTCTCATATTTCTTATGTACCTGTGCTGATTTCTAGTCATCTGATTTTTTTTTTTTTTTTTTTGCTTCTTCCTAATTCTTACAGTTTTATCTGAGCATTCAGAGGCATGCAGGAAGAGGTGATCTGTAATCTCTCTTTCATTCCATTTTTCACTGTTTGTGCATCAGATTCAGTGGGAAATGAGTAATATTCTAACCCTAATAGTATTCAGATATTTGGATACTGTTCACTAAGACCTGTCTAGAAACTCAGTGTGTGGAGGCTGAGCAGCCCAAACAATGAAGTTAAAAGAAAAAGGAAAAGAAAACAAAAGAAGAGGAAAGAAGGAAAAATTAAAAAGTGAAAAAATAAAAAAGAAAGAAAAAAGACAATAAAAAAATTTATATTTTAATTTTAAAAAGGAAAAAAATAAAAACCTTGTGGCACATGTGCAATATTTCACAGCTCAAATTCAGTAGCCATCTCAGAAGGGTCTGAGTTTGTTCCTCTCTTAAATAGGAGGGGGAAATCGCGTGAATTAGCAAGATAAAGGAGGGACTTGAGAGCCCAGAAAATACTTTACCCTAAAAAAAACTTAAAAGTTCCTGAAAGCAATATTTCACAGCTCAAGTTAGTAGCCATCTTCTGGATTTTTTGTTGTTTTTCCAATTCCCTGAGGCATGATGTTAGGTTGTCCATTTGACACCTTTACATCTTTGTCTTATGCACATTAATTGCTGTGAAGTTCCCTCTTATGACTGCTTTTGCGGTGTCCCAAAGATTATGGAAGCTCATTATCATTATCATAGTCATTATCATTTGTTTCTATGAATCTTTTGATTTCAGCCTTAATCTTTTCTGTAGACATGAAGTTATTCAGGAGTAGGTTATTTAGTTTTCTTGTGTTTGTGCATTTTGGAGGGATTTTTCCTGAAACTGATAACAAGTTTAATTCCATCGTGGTCAGAGAAGATGCTGGATATAGTTTGTAAGCCTTTGAATCTATAAACGTTGGTTTTGCTGGTTTTGTGGTCAGTCTTTGGGAAGGTATCATGTGGGGAGTGAGAAAAATGTATGTTTTGTTGTCTTTGGTTTGAAAGTTCTATAGATGTCTGTCAAGTCCATATGATTTATGGTATTGTTTAGGTCCTGAATCTCTTGGCTTACTTTTTGTTTATTGATCTGTCTAAAAGAGATAATGGGGTGTTGGGGTCCCCAACAATTAGTGTGTTGCACTCTATCTCTCCTTTTAGATCTAGCAGTCTTTCCTTCACATATTTGGGGGCTTTTTAACTGGGTGTATAGATATTTATAAGCATTGTATCTTCCTGATGAATTATGCCTTTTGCTATTATATAATGCCCCTCTTTGTCTCTTCTTACAGTTTCTGTGTTAAAGCCTATTTTGTCTGAAATCAGTGTCACAACTCTTGCTCTTTTTTGGTTTCCGTTTGCATGGAATATCTTTTTCCAGCCCTTCACTTTTAGACTATGTATGTCTTTATCCATGAGGTGGGCTTCTTGTAGGCAGCAGACAGAGGGTTTCTATTTTTTTTTGTTAATCCATTCAGCCAGCCTGTGTTTCTCTGTTGGAGAATTTAAATGATTAATATTCAATGTTATTATTGATATTTTTGGACTTGTTCCCATCGTTAAGTTGGCCATATTCTTGGGGGGGTGGTTTGTTCTCTTATTTTTGTCTGTCTTTAGTTTTCTTGATATAGCATTCCCTTTAGGACTTCTTGAAGAGCTGGTCTGGAGTTGGTAAATTTTTTCAGGTTTTGTTTATTTGAAAATGTTTTTATCTTTTCTTTCTATATGAAGGATAATCATGCCAGGTATAGTAATCTTGGTTGAAATTGTTTTTCCATCAATACTTTGAATATATTTCCCCATTCTTTCCTTGCTTGCATTGTTTCTTTTTTTTTTTTTTTTTTGAGGGATTTTCACTGTAGGGGGCGGGGGGTTGCCGACCATAGAGACAGAGAGACAGAAAGCAAGAAATCACCCCCCAGGGGGGATGGCCATGCCGCAATCTCTTCTCCATTCTCCTCTCAGGATCTTGGGCATGCACACACACGTGCCCAGCATGAGTTTAAGCCACCGGGTCCAGGACTCGAACCGCAGTCGGCAACATGGGAGTCCAGGGACACAGCCATAATGCTAACTGCTGTTCCCACTTACATTGTTTCTGATGAGAGGTCTGGTGGTAGCCTGGCGGGATAACCTTTGTAAATAACGACATTTCTCTCTTGCCAATTTTAGTATTTTGCCTTTGTCTTTGGTTTTGGTCAATCTGGCTATGATGTGCCATGGAAAGGATCTTCTTGGGTCACTTCTGTTTGAGGTTCTTTGTATTTTGATGGCCTCAAAATTTGAGTACTTCTCTTAACTTGGAAAGTTTTCTTCCAGAATTTCTTCCAGAATAGATTATCCATGCACTCATTAGTTTCTTCACCTTCTGGGATACCAATTATTTGGATGTTTGGGCATTTAATTGTATCTAGTATTTCTCATGTATTGTCCTCATTTTTTTTGGCTATTTTTTCAAGTTTTTTCTTGGTGATTTTTCCTAGGTCAAAGGTTTTTGCCTTCTACCTCTGAGATTTGATCTTCTGCATGATCTAACTTGCTTTGAATACTTTCAAGGGAGGTTTTGAATTCCTGTATTACAACCTTCATTTCTATCAGATCTGTTTGATTCTTTTTTATGGTGTCTAATTCTTCTTTCATATCATGGAAGGACTTTCTCATCTCCTGGAGTTCAATGTCTCTTTTCTCTTTCATCTCAAAAAATTTTGTCACCATAAATACTCTAAATTCTTTTCCTGACATTTCAGTAATAGCCTCTAATTTTTCCACACTTGGAGACAAGTTGCTATGTTCCCTTGTTGGAAACTTATTACATGGTTCTCTCCTCCTTGAGGCTGTTCTTTGACTTTTAATTATTTGGCAATGTATTAACTTTTGGCTAATTTGTTGAAGGTTTCTGTAACTGTGAGCTCGTATGTTTCTCTTAACTGTGAAATAATTCTGTGCTAATTTCTTCCTTCTACTATGTTTTCCAATGTGGTAACCACTGGAGTAGTTTTGAGATCCGATTTATGAAAAGGAGTTTCTTTCTTTTTGCAGCAGATTCAGTGGAGGAGTGGAGATTTCTCCAAGCCTCACAGTCTTCAGATGTTTGACTACTATGCACCTAGACCTGGCTTTTCTAGCTTCTGGAGTCTGGAAGAAGAGGGGGACTGGCTGGGGCTTCACAGCAGTGATTGCTGGGCCCAGAAAAGGGCAACACATGCCTGAGATGGAGATGCCTGTGCAAAAAAACTGTTGTGATTTTTTAAAAGCATTAGTGAATATGGTTTTTGAAAAATTGTTTTCATGATAGAAAACACATATGCACGCATGAGAGTGAGAGAGAGGGTCCAAGAGAGAGACAGAGAGAGAGAAGCGCTCTTGATAGGATCTCATCCCATCATGTTGCCCTTTCCCAGCCTTCTGGAGCACCAGGATCTTGGGCCTACACAATGTCACAACATGTTTTCGGGCCAGCTTGGGATCTGAACCTGTGGTTGGCCATGTGGCTTCCAGTACTGAAATTTAGTTTGTCCTCTATTATGCCACCAGGCTGGGCCTCTGTTGTGATTTTTGAGATGAAAGTTCTCTCCCTACGATATAATTTACTTAACAGTTTTCTTTGAATACATATACTTTTAAAACTACATAAAGTAGGCCTTATCTACTTTAACTTGTTCCTAAGCATAAACATCCATGGAATTACAGGTTTGCTGTGCCAGTTGCATTTTTTTCTAACGCACATTCAAGTAAGTACTTAACTGTTAACTGTGGCCATGAAATATATCGCATGTCCACTTAGGCAAGCACAGCTTCAAATTTGTGCATGCCTGGAAGAGGCAATGTTGGAGCAGGTGCTTCTTCCCAACCTGTGAGGGGAGGAAAACACTCTTTTCCTCTACCCTCTTAGGTTTAGTGACCAGGATCTGTCAATTAACCTGACAAAACACAGGCTAATAGGTGAGAAAGGTTTATTCCTATACACACAGAAGCCAACACAAAAAGTGACTGGCATATTGAATGGTTAACGTTAAAGGCTTGCATAACCTAGTAGGGGAAGGGGAGAGGGGAGAAAACAGGTTTCTTTAGGAAAAACAGATGGGCTTTTAGAAGAACAAGTGAGAGATAACGTTTGTGATAAGTTTTGTCTGTACAGATATGAGTCGTCTTTCTGTCTCCTTCAGAGCCATAAAACTTTCCTGGAGACAGGGCTTAGGGTGGATTTTATTTCTGTTCTCCCTTCTGGGAGTAGATTTGTCCTGAGGAAGGGATTTATGCCGAGCTTATTTTCCAGAAGTTGCTGGTTTTGATTATAATAAGGGAAGTGCTGAGTTTTTTCCTGTGTCTCTGTTGAAACTCAAATGTCTTCCATTTAAAATAGTCTTCATATCAAACATATGAGTCCAGGGGGGACCCCCACACCACACTAGGTGGTGACTGCAAAGAGTCAAGAATAATAAATACTTTTGCAGACTTTCTCAAGCTCTCACAGACCCATAGTAATTTTCAGCTTGTCCTGGAAATGAGTGACAGAAGTTGTCAAAGTATCTCCTCGTCTTTAAAGTGAGCAGAGAAATTCAATTAGTACCTAATCCAATACATTTAGTTTTCTAATACCATCATTATTTTTGCTGATGAGAAACAGAATACATATCAATTTTAAAATTGAAGTACATACCAACCAACCAAAATGTATTTAAAATCCTGGATACTGTTACCATGCATAAATAGTTACTATCAATTTTTGATGTTTCATTGACTAAAAATACAAAATGCTTTTAAAAAATTATAATCAAGCCTAGTGGTTGGTGTGCTGATTAAGGCAACTGAGTTCCACATGGTGACAGTACTCTTGGAGACCCGGACCTGGTAGCTTGAAAAATATGCTGGGCAGGGAACCAGCAGTTAGCGTAATGGCTATGTCGCTGGACTCCCACGTAGCCGACAGCGGTTCATGTCCCGGACCCGGTGGCTTAAAACTCACGCCGGGCGTGTGTGCGTGCGTGCCCAAGATCCCAAGAGGAGAATGGAGGAGAAGGGATTGCGGCGTGACCATCCCCCCTGGGGGGTGATTTCTCGCTTTCTGTCTCTATGTCTCTCTCTGTCTGTCTGGCGAGCGCACGCGCCCTACAGTGAAAATCTCTCAAAAAAAAAAAAATGCTGGGCACATATGTATGTGTGTGTGTGTGTGTGTGTGTGTGTGTGTGTCCAAAATCCCAAGAGGAGAATGGAGAAGAGTGTACTGTGGCATAGCCATCCCCCCCATGGAGGGGGGTGTTGTCTCACTTTCCCTGTGTTTCTCTCTGTTTCTCTTTGGTAAGCTCATGTACCCTATAACAAATTATGAAAGAAAGAAGGAAAAAGAAAGTGATCCTATGAATATTTAGTTTTCTTAATAATACGCTATGAGAATCTTTGAACTTCATTAAATACTCCTCAAAAACAAGGTAGCTGAACTTTGCCTAGGTTCACAAAATGGCTAATGTGGCCTTACCATAATCTATTAATCAAATTTCTTATTGTGGATGTTGAGGTTGTAAGCATTTTTGCCATTATAAATAACTGCATGTACTTGTGTTTATGGGTGCATTGTTCTGTGGGTGCAGATGTTTTATGGGTGCATTCTGGTGCTACAGGCTGGGAATGGAGGTAAATAACTGCAGAACCCAACTAATGGCTCACATGAGAGGGACAGCTTGTGGCAAGTGACTGTAGAGAAAATACTCGTCTAAATAACAGAGGTGGGGGGCCAGCCCCTAGCACAGCAGCAGATAGCTGTGCAGAGGAAGCTGGATCCCAGATGGCTGGCCAGAGGAAGCCAAAGCACATATGGCTGGCCAGGGTTAGAGTCTCAGCAGTGCTATCCGCTTGAAAGGCTTGGAAAACATGCCGAGTGTGTGGATGGCTTGTCCAGGATAGTGACAAGAGGGGAAAGGTTTGTGTCTTGACTGATGCCATTGGGGGTTGCTCTCTCTCTCTCTTTGTCTCTCTGTTGTGTGGGTGCATGCACCCTCTGGTATTTAAGAAAATAAAAAAAAAGACACAGTCAGTACAGTAGGTTCTGATTCTGGGTCTGCTTGAAAACATGCCTGGTGCCCGGTATATGCACAGATGCACACTGATGACCTGGAGGGCCAGGGAAGGAGATCGTAGCGAGATGAGACTTTGTCTAGGGTGCTTCTCTCTCTCTTTTTCTCATACGCATGCTCTCTATCATGAATAAAATAAATAAAATTAAACAAAACAAAACACACACTTAGTTGGGAGAGAGACGAGGAAGGAGCCTTGGCAGAGAAAGTCTAGGGTGGAGTTTCGCACTGGGCAGATGAGAGCTAGGAGTTGCAGCCATAAATCTCCCATTTTCGTCCACTATCAAATGCCAGGGTCTTTTTTTTTTTTAATGGCTGAATGGTATTCCATGGAGTATATGTGCCATATTTTCTCAATTTTTCATTCTTTTGTTTGTGGACACTTGGGTTGCTTCCATGTCTTAGCAGTTGTGAATAATGCTTCAATAAACAGAGATGTGCAAGCACTTTTTCAACTGAGTGCTCTCCTGTCCTTTGGGTAGATACCCAGGAGTGGAGTTGTTGGATCATATGGTAGTTCTATAGGTAGATCTTTGAGGACCTTCCACATTTTTTTCCACTGCATTCCTGACCTCTGTTGCAGAAACAGAGTGTTTCATTTGAGTGGCCACAGGCAAGGCAGGGATGATCTCCTACAGCTGCTGTACCCGCCATGGGACTGGGCAACCACATGCAGAGATAGAAGTCTGTCGTTCACTGTTGTAATCACTTCCTGCCCTCCTCCAGGAAACCGAGGGCAGACAGATGCATCACAAAAGTATGTGTTGGGAGGTTGGTGTGATGTTACTGTTGGACTGTTCTGCCTTTGCTCTTCCCCTGCCTCTAGGAGACATCTCCCTCACAATGTTCTAAGACTATAGGCATTAAGGAGGGGGCACCTTTGGGCCCTGCCAGGTGCTCAATTATTGGAAGCCTTTGTGGCCCCAGCCCTGCTCCCCACCCTACCTTCAACTATCTGTCCTGATACCCCGGGAGCCACCCACATGGCCAGGTCAGTCTGGCTCTCAGGATTCATAAAACATCTAATGTGATGAAGGAGGCAGGTATCCTCCTGTTTGTCTTCCAGAGGATGTAGGCTTGTAGTTGTTGCAGGTCTGGGAGGGACTAAGGCTTTGATGGAAAAGGAGCATGTAGCTGCCTTTACCCCTAGCCTTCTCTAAAGGAAAGAACTGTAATTAATTTATTTTGAGTTTTTGTGATATGGTCCATGCACTATGGAAGAGAAATAGAGAGGTAGAGACAGAGAAATCACCCCCTTGTGAGGCTGACTGTGCTGCAAGTCCTTCTTCATGCTCTTCTTGGGATTTGGGCATGCATGCACACGTGTCTGGTGGATTTTCAAACTGCTGGGTCCAGGACTCAAACCATGTAGTAGGCTATGTGGGACCCACCTACTTTAACCTCAACATCACCTGCTGGCCCCCAAAGGGGAGAACTTTTATGAAGAGAAATTCAGGGGCACAGGAGCTAATGGCATAGAGGACCTGCTGGATGTCAGCACTGCGAGGTCCACAGTCAAACACAGTTACAAGTCAGGTACCAGGACCTCTTCCTTTGCTGCCTCCCAGGAGGGGCACACAGTGTGCTGAAGTCTCCAGGGCTCCTCTCCCGGCTGGCAGGCTTCCCTCCTCCTTCTGTGCTTTGTGCTGAGCAGCCACATGGCCTCCTGTGCTGAGCAGTTTCCTCAGCCAGCAAACAGGAAGCAGCTCACCTCAAAGAAGCCAGGAGGGACACCTGGATGTGCTGCATGTCGGTGACTGTGTGCCTCCTTCCATGTGGTCAGGTCAGGAGCCGCGGGTCCTCTGGGCCCTGGAGAGGGAGACAGTAAGCTGGGGAGGGACCCCAGCAGTAGGTGAGAGGTGCAGCAGGTCAAAGTTCACTGCTGGCAGCTAGGGCTCAGGGGCAGGAGTCACAGCACCCCCTGAGCTGGGGGCCCTCTTTGCTTGTGTCAAGGCATCCACCATCTAAACTTCTGCTCACTGTGGTCTTGAAAAGGAGATGAATTGTAGGAGACAGAACAGCTGGGGACTCCAGGCATCTGGGAAGTTCACCTAGAAGTTTGGTGTAAGCAGGAACCCCCCCTTAGCAACATCTGACACCCCCAGCAAACACATATACATGTTGTCCTGTGCAAGACCCATTGCCTGGAAGGAAGGAGGGGAGTTAGGCTCCATTCCCCATCATTTTGTCTCAAAGTGACAAAGGAAGAGAAGATGAGCAGGCCTTTATTCACTCATCAAATGCCAGTGGCACAGCTGTGAGCCAGGTACTGTGTGGCAGAGTGGAGTAGTCCCCAGCCAAGGGGAAGATGGAGACCCCTAAACAAGCAGAAGGGCCAGAGCCTGGTCTGGGGAGGAGGACAGATCCACAGCACCTCCCCTGACCAGTGTTATTCCAGTCAAGGGGAATCACTGGAGAGGCTGGATTGCAGTGGACAGAGCACAGAGTGGAAGAGGTGGCCCTCTGCTCCATCTAATCTGGCTTCACCTCATGGTCACTTGGCTTCTGTCACCACCATCCCTCCACTCTGCAACTGCTCTTGTCCAAAACCTTCATATGGCTGTGATTAATGATCAGTCACTTTTGCTTTTTATCTTTCTCAACTTCATAGCAGCATTCGACAAAGCCGACCACTTCCTCCTTCTGGAGTAACCTCCACTCTTGTCTTCTGTGGCAGCTACCTTTCTACATGCTTCTCTTACCTTCTTGACAGTCCCTTGTCCCATGCAGACTTCTCCCCTCCAGTCCTGGTGGGTCCCACCTTCCCAACCTCCCCTCCACACCCCTCAAACTAGGTCCTGCTGTCCCATAGGCGTGTGTGTGTGCCCATAAGTTCTAGCTTCCTCCTTGAATCTCTCACAGCTCCAACTCAGTACTTTAAAGATCGATCCCTTGATTTTCTCTCCCTAAGCCTCATAGCGCCAATTCTTTCCTAGTTCAGCAAATACCTTTATGACCGCCTGTCCAGTTGCTCGAAGCAGAAATCTGGAAGTGGTCCTCGACTTCTCCCCAGATGAATTAAGTGGCAAGTGCTACCAGCCATCCTTGTGCAGATCCCGAGTCTTATGCCTGCCCTTCTCCACCATCTCCATCCCTGTCCAAGCCATAGCCTCTCTCACCTGGCCTCCCATAGCCTCCTGACTGGCTGCCTTATTCCGTTCTTCATATAGCATGCCGATGATCTTGAAAGCAAATACACAAATGCTCCCTGGCCTGTCATTTTCTCCACTTAAAATGCACCCTGGCTTACATTTGGGGAGCACCATGATATCTGGCCTGCCCCTCCTGGCCCTATCTCCTCCCACTCCCTGGCCTGCTCTCTGTTCCCTGGACACTTGGACACCTTTCCAGCCTCAAGTAAAAAATTAGACATGGAATTCCTTCAATATGGACAGTCTCTTGCTGGCTCCTGGTCACCTACATATAACATACCTCCATAGAAGCCTCCCCTATTGGAATAAGCTCCCCTGCTGCTCTCTCAGTTCTGAATACTCCTTCCCCACATTCCTCACCATCTATACTAAGGTGCTGATTAATTGGTTCACTTGTTTGCTCTCTGTTTCTGTCCCTAGATTGGAAGCTCCCTGAGACCTACCAATGGGTAGCTTGTAGCATCGCAACTCCCTTAAGAAGGGCTTGAGCCATGATAACAGCCCAGAGATGCTAGAGGGAGTGAGACTTGAGGGGAGGGTTTACATTTAGACCTTGGTGATGTTAGGTTTCTAGTTCATACAGTTAGACAGAGTTATACAGACCCAAACACAAGAGAAGGAGCTGCTTGGGAGAGAGAATGGGCCATGTTTTCATAATAAGGATCACAGGGCTTGTGGTGCTTGTGAGATGAGCCTGCCCGTAACATTTGTTAGCCCCAGAAAGTGATCCCTGGAGGGTTCCATCGATATGTCTGAATATGTACACCCTATAAGTGATGCTGGCCAACTATCATAACAAGTGTGTCCTAGTCTCCTACCATTTTTTTTTTTTTGGTTGGTATTGTCAGAGGGCATGTGTGCTTGTCAGAGAGAGAGAGAGAGAGAGAGAGAGAGAGAGGGAGAGAGAGAAGCATCCCCCGACAGGGCATGGTCACATCATAATCCTTTTTCTTCCATCTCTCCATCCTGTCATGACTTTGGCCCGCGTGCATACCTGGCAAAGATTTGAACTGTGATCAGCTGTGCCAGATCACGCTTTCCATGTATGACATTTAACCACTGCACTACAGAGCCCGCTCCTATTCTCCTAGGGTAATTCTCCTACCTTCCACCCTAATAATGGCCTGAAGGTCCAGGTTTCTATTAGGATTCCCAGCCTTTTCTGAATGTAGGTGCTGCAGCCTAGCCCACTCTAGCTTTCAGCACCTCCTCCTCCCTTCCCCACTCTGGCTCCGTATCATGTGTGCACAAGGGTAGGCCCATGGGTGCAAGTCTTGTCCACCCCTTCCTGCCCCTGCCAATAGCAGTCTTGTTCCCCTCACTCCTCAGTCTGGGGCTGCACAGAGCAGCAGCTCAGTGTGACCATGGAGGAGCAGGCCACACTAGTCCTAGAAGCAGAGTATTCTGGGATCCCGGACACCCAGAGTGTGGGAAAAGGGGGTGCATAGGCTCTAGGAAGCACGCCCCTGTGGATTCCTTGTGCTATGGAAAGGGGTACAGCTGGAGGAGGTTGGAGCTGAAGCCAGACCCACTGGACTGTGGGCTGGGTGGTTGATCTGGAGGCCCTGCTACTATGGACATGCAGTGGAGGAGCCTTCGGGCAGTTGGGTTTATGAGGACTGGAGCACAGCGTGGGGCAGGGGTCTGTGGACTCTCAGCGTGGTAGTAAAAGCTGAAGAAGTAGACTGTACACACAGAGAAGAGAATGGTACAGAGGATGTGGCTCCCCCCCCGCCCCT
>NW_006160024.1:3059752-3082013 GCF_000334495.1 Tupaia belangeri chinensis
ACACAAAGAGAAGAGAAGGGTACAGGGGGGGGGGCTCCCCACCAGCCTCTGTCTCACACTGGGGCATCCGTGGTCTGTGTCCTGGTGGTTAGGAGCTCAGCCATTGAGCATGGATGACAGTCGGTTTATATAGTCAGAGGCTCTGAGGTCAAGCTCCTGCTTCCTGACTCCCTAGCTATGCAGTCCTGGGCAGTGGCTTAGCCTCTTTGAACCTGCCCCTGGATGTAGATGGGTATAATAGACTACTGAGGGTCACACTGCAAGTGTCTCGTGTCATTATTACTGGTGACATGAGACATAGTCACGTGAAACTTGAAATATGGTTGGTTAAAAACAGAAAAAGAGGAGTTGCCTGACCTGGGGGCCCTGTGGGGCACAGAGCTGGGGTAGCGGATGAGAACCTGGGGGCAGAACCACAGGGAGGAAGGAGGTGGAGCCTGTCCACAGTCCGGCTGAGCACCTTCCCCTTTCTCTCTGCCAGCCCCTTCCATTGTGGAGAAGGCCAGCCCAATCCATGGTAGGTTCTCTCTGGGCTAGTGCCACACAGGGGGTCTCCAGGGACCAGGGCCTGGGGAAGGAGCCTGTGGGCCTTGGGCCTGGGGCTGGAGGCTCTTGTCTTGTGGCAGGAAGTGTCAGGTGCTGAGCAGTAAGAGCTGGGAGGTGGCGGAGCCAGAGGGTGTGTGGCTGTGGTGAGGGGAGCGGAAGTCAGAAGCTGCAGCGCCACACTAGCTGCACAGGCAGTGTGCAGCAGGAAGTGCTCCTGGGGAGCGCGGGCCACTCACGCCCCTTGGGCCCTCTGGAGGTGAGTGCGATGGGTTTGCTGGGAAGGCAGGGAACGTGGACAGTCCCTGTGCTCCTGTCCGAGCAGGAGCTGGGGCACGTGGGCAGGAAAGCAGCCAGAGCGCGCCTACTGCGTGTGCACCTGACTAAGCCCGGCTTCATCTAGAACCCCTTCCCCCTTCCTTTCCTCTGTCCTCTTCTCCCTCAGCCCACCCCCTCCCCATGTGGCTCTTCCCTGGTCGCCATTTCTCCCTGTTGTTTTTCTTCTTTGCTCCCCATCCCCCAAGCCCCTGAAGGTAGTGAAGGGCTGAGGAAACCCCTCGTCAAACCTCTATGGGCCTCCCAGGGTCTCTGGTGACCCACTGGGGACTCTGGCAGCCAGAATACTCAAGTGAGTCTTGTCCCTAGGCCTTGGAGGGAGGGAGCTCAGACAGGACTGGGCTTGATGTGAGGTCAGCTCTGGGTGTGGTCAGACTCAGACTTGGTCATTCGAGGGCTAGGCTTCCCCTGGCCTCCTGTTCCTCCCAGAGATGCTGTGTCAGAAGTTGGCGGACCCTCCTTGCTGGTGTCACTCTGCTTTGGTCCTATTGTCCTGGCATGCAGTAGGAGCCCTGTCACGTTCAAAGGTGCCTCTGCTGGGTAGCCATCATGCACACTCGTTATAGTTGTTATCATCATGGTAAAGGGGCCTGGAGGAGGGAAGCCATTGTCCCCTTATTTAGGACCTAAAATCTCAGGCTTGGAGTCACTTCCCTGTTAAGAGGACAGTCTGTTATCAGTAGATAAAAAATGCCCCTCAGGGCCATTAGAAGTTAGCTAGGCTTGAAAGAATGGATTGCAAGTGGGCTGTTTCCTGGAGCCTTGGGGCTCACGTGCTTGTCCTGTGGATAAGGAGCCATCCAGCACAGGGATTTGAACCCAGGCTGCTGAGCTTTTCATGGGGGCAGGGAAGACATTTAAGGAAGGGGTGAGACAGAGGGAAGGGAGGGAGGAGAGGCTTCCCTGCCTGGTGCCTGGCCCTGCACCTCCTGTGCTTCTTGCCCTTTGCAGGCAGCAACTTCCCTGGGGCCCTTTTGAGGCCTTTCACAGCCCCTCTCTTATCCTCATTCCCCTCCCACTCTCTCTGCCCACCCAGAACCTTATCCTCTACTTTCCTTTCTAGCCTCACCTCAGGATCCTCCTTCCCTCTCTCTGCACATTTGCATGAAGGTTCCTTCCGGGTGGGCAGGATGTGGGGCCTCCGCCAGTCATTTCTCTCAGGGTGTCCTGGGCTCCAGGTTCAGGCAGGGGTGTCTGCCCTGTACTCCAGACCAGGGCACTCTGCTCACAGCTTCTGCCCTCAGGGCTGCGCAAGGACAGGACAGGTCACTCCTGAGTCCCTGGACAGGCTAGCAGCCATTGTGCTTTTTCCACAGGAGGGAAAAAATGTACAGGGCAGTCAGAAGGAATATTTGCTCACTGTGGCTAGAGGCCTCAGGTGGGAGACAGACAGACAGACACTCTCAGTAGAAGGCTCAGGGATGACTCCTCCAGGAGGCTGAGAGCCCAGGGCCTATAGTTTGGGATGAGCCCCACGAGGGCAGTTGTGTGTTGGTCTTTGTTTATTTTGGCTTCTCTGAATGGACCCGTAAAACAGCCAGTGTGGGGACCAGCAGTTGGCATAATGGCTATGTCGCTGGACTCCTATGTAGTCGAACGCGGTTTGAGTCCTGGACCCAGTGGCTTAAACTCACACCAGGTGTGTGTGCGTGCATGCCCAAGATCCTGAGAGAATGGAGGAAAAGGGATTGTGGTGTGGCCATTCCCCCTGGGGTGGTGATTTCTCACTTTCTGTCTCTGTCTCTCTCTGTCTTTCTGGCGAGCACACATACCCTATAGCAGAAACCTCTCCAAAAAAATACATAAATAAATCAATAAATAATAAAGAGAAAAACAGCCAATGTTAAACTCGGCAAGACATGGTATTTCTTGAGCACCCCTAAAGGGCCAGGCCTGTTTTTTAATGAACTGCCCAGGACCTCTACTTGATTTCATTTCCTTATTTCACTTATAAGGAACCAGGTGAAGTTTGTCACCCTGAGTCACGTGGCTCTTCTGTTGTAGAGTGAGGATATGAATCTGGTCTCTGAGCCTCCATGACTGTGTAATTTGCCATGACCCCAAGGTGGGTGAGGGGATGCAGTCAGTGCAGGGCTCCCAAAGCTGTCACCCTGCCCCAGGCTTTGTGCCTCGGTCACCCCATTCTTCAGCTAGAGTACAAGACCATATCCTCAAGCCAAGAGTAAAAAACAAGTCCACTGTTAAAAAGTGCAATCCAGGTGTCAGCTGGGCTATGTCGCTGGACTCCTATGTAGTCGAACGCGGTTTGAGTCCTGGACCCAGTGGCTTAAACTCACACCAGGTGTGTGTGCGTGCATGCCCAAGATCCTGAGAGAATGGAGGAAAAGGGATTGTGGTGTGGCCATTCCCCCTGGGGTGGTGATTTCTCACTTTCTGTCTCTGTCTCTCTCTGTCTTTCTGGCGAGCACACATACCCTATAGCAGAAACCTCTCCAAAAAAATACATAAATAAATCAATAAATAATAAAGAGAAAAACAGCCAATGTTAAACTCGGCAAGACATGGTATTTCTTGAGCACCCCTAAAGGGCCAGGCCTGTTTTTTAATGAACTGCCCAGGACCTCTACTTGATTTCATTTCCTTATTTCACTTATAAGGAACCAGGTGAAGTTTGTCACCCTGAGTCACGTGGCTCTTCTGTTGTAGAGTGAGGATATGAATCTGGTCTCTGAGCCTCCATGACTGTGTAATTTGCCATGACCCCAAGGTGGGTGAGGGGATGCAGTCAGTGCAGGGCTCCCAAAGCTGTCACCCTGCCCCAGGCTTTGTGCCTCGGTCACCCCATTCTTCAGCTAGAGTACAAGACCATATCCTCAAGCCAAGAGTAAAAAACAAGTCCACTGTTAAAAAGTGCAATCCAGGTGTCAGCTGGGCTCCTTCCTATCCCCCAGCGTAAAAAAGAAATTGTCATGGGGTTGGCAGGTGGTCTGGTGATTAAGGGGAGCGGATCCCACATGGCTGAGTACATGATTCGAGTCCTGACCTGGAGGTATAAAAATCACACTGGCATGTGTGTGTGTGCCCAAAATCCTGAGAGGAGAATGGCAGAGAAGGGATTGCAGTGTGGCCATACCCCGGAAGAGGGATTTCTCACTTTCCCTCTCTCTCTACCTTTCTCTTTCTCTGGTGAGCATATGCACTAGAGCAAACTAATAAAAGGGAAATTGCCTTGAAGCCTGGGTTGGTCGGGGAATAAAGGTGGGGGCCTCCCAGCCATCACTGTCTGTGTCCTTTCCCTCTCACCCACTGGGCCACAGAGTTTAGCCCTGCAGCGATCTCCATGAGAAACACCCTTTCCTCAGGGTAGAATTCTCTGAGGTGTAGTTGAGCTTTTTCATGTCCCTAGAACTTAGCCAGAACAGTTTTAAAAGGGGGCATTGCCGGACCAGCAGATGGCTTAATAGTTACGTCGCTGGACTCCCTGACCACGGTTTGAGGCCCGGACATGGACGTGGCAGCCTAAAACTCATGCTGGGGGCGTGTGTGTGCTGCCCAAAATCCCAAGAGAGGAATGAAGGAGATGGGGTTGCAGAGTGGCCATCCTCCTTGGCGTGTGTTTTCTTACTTTTTGTCTCTTTGTCTCTCCAGCAAGTGCATGCACCCTATAGCAAAAATCTGTATCAAAATTTTTTTTTTCAAAAGGCATCGCAAATTATATATATCCCTCTCAAAACAAAACAAGAGAGTGAAAATCGAAGGTGCGGAACATAATATAATGCTGTTTGTGGAAGATAATGAATATGGTAATATCCTTGATTTGATTATCCCACATTGCATGCATGATTTGTAAAACCATAACGTATCCTACAAAATACATACAATTAAATGACAATAAGAAACTATAAAATAAATAAAACTTAAAACTTAAAAAAATATATAAAAAAGAACTTCCTAAGCCATCACAGTGCTCAGAAAAATGAAGGGCCACTTTAGTTTATGGGTTACCAAACCCACCTTCTGAGGCCAGTAGCAGATTCTTTCATGGCCGAATCCCTTCCTCCCACCTCTGCTTTGTTCTGGTTAGGATACCTGAGACAGACAGTGATCTCAACAAGAGATTGCACTAAACACCAGGGGCCAAAGAAAGAGTGAATCTAGAACTTTCAAGCTACTTACCTGCTCTCTAGTTCCTGGCCTGCCTCGAGGAGGTGCCATCCAACCTCCGGGAACCAAGGCTCTACCCTTGACCTTCCCAGCAGACTGCCTTCTCTCTAGTGACAGAGAGGACGTCTTGACATCTGAAGGGAGGGACTTCACCTTTCAGATCATCCTGCCCCTCCATTCAAGGAGGGGCCCTTAAGAAAGAAAAATAGGATGAACCTCTTTTTTTTTTTTTTGGAGAGGTTTTTGCTATAGGGCGTGTGCGCTCGCCAGATAGACAGAAAGAGACAGAGAAATAGAAAGCGAGAAATCACCCCCCAGGGGGGATGGCCATGCCGCAATCCCTTCTCCTCCATTCTCCTCTCGGGATCTTGGGCACGCACGCACACGTGCCCGGCATGAGTTTTAAGCCACCGGGACCGGGACGCGAACTGTGGTCAACTACGTGGGAGTCGAGCGACATAGCCATTACGCTAACTGCTGGTTCCCAGAATGAACCTCTTAAACAGGCAATCACTCAGAGTCTTGTCTGCCACTGGAGTGCTCCCTGTTAGCCTCGTCCTCTCTGTGCAGGTGCTGCCTCAGAGCAGAGACCCATGTGGACATTTTGGTTGCTGGCCTGGCAGGGACTGACCTCCGGGAGAGCACTGTCCTCAGAGCTCTGGGCTTCCTGGGGGAAGAGGTGATGGGTTCACGGGCAGACACCCTGGAGTGGAATTATAATATCCTCATGATCCAAATTCCCCTTCTCTAAGTCCTCTGGCTGCTGGGGAGGAAGAAGCATTTTGAGGATCCATCTGTCTGTCCATCTTCTTGTTTCCCCAAACATTTCTGGATGTCACTTCTGAGCCAAACAGGCACCACACATGACAGTGAGAATACAGATGAATTTGAGGGACTCTCTGCTTCACAAGGGAACTGTTGAATATCCAGGGGAGTTGATTTGAAGGTAGGAAGAAAGTAATGCTTTCTACACTGCCGGATAGTGTAGCAGTAAAACATCATGCTCCGGGAGACTGACCGGAATGGAAGGTTCCAGGTTTGTTTCTGACAACCTCTCTAAGTATGCTGAACACATATGTGCCCATTTTCCAGCTATAAGTCTGGATTTAGATCTCAGCTCCTTTGCCTACTAGCTGAGCTACCTGGGAGAAGTTAATGAACCTCTCTGAGCCTTAGCTGCCCTCTTAATAAGAAAGGGACGTTTCGTTCATGAGGCTGGGAAGACAGATAAGCTCATGACCGTAAAGCTGGATAATTGTCACGTTGCAGGGGCTCAACTGGTTGTTTTGATCCTCCTCAAGGTATTGGGTTGCAGATAAAAGACAAAATGCCCAGTTCAATTTGAATTTTGGATAAAGAATGAATAAATTGTGAGCATAAGTATGGCCCAAGTACTGGGGATTCCATGTGCTTATTTGTTAAATCTGGCAGCCCCTCTCATGAAGTTGTGTGCTGCACACAGAGAGGCCTCCAGGGAACTAGGACCACCTCCACAGGCTCTGGAACCCCAGGTGTTTCAGATGAACCTCCACTGCTCAAGGCAACCTTCACCTAACCTTCAAATTACTAATTCACTTGAACTGAAAGATAATGATATCCTACCAGAACGTTGTGGGTGAGAGTGAGTGTAAGAAAATCAGTCACTCAAGGCATTCACGTGCTGAGGTATGGCAGTGAACAGGAGCACAAGAGCCCACCTTCCAGGCACACTCGATCCTTGTGATCCTAGTCCACACACTAGGAATGCACACCAGGTGAATACTCTGAAATCAGAGTCAGGATGAGGGTAGGCAGGTTGATTTTAATGGGTGTGAAGGGTCATTGGCCCCGTCGCACAGGTTTTCCTGCACCAAATGCTGTGGTCTGCCCCTGTCTGTCTCCACATTGCCATGGGGTCCCCTTCATTTCCCAGTCCAATCCGTTCCCCCAGCTCCCCAGGCTCCAGCGATCTGCTCTCTTCTCCTTAATGTTTGAAGAGCTGCTTACAGCTCCTCTGATTTTATTTTCAAGTCTACTTTATTTTTGCAGAGAGAGACAGACATGCAGACAGACAGACAGCCACCTCCAGCAGAGTCCGCACACTGTGATCTTCCCCTGGCCTCAGTTAGCTGGGATCATGGGCTTGCGTGTGTGGCCAGCGTGTATGAGGAAGTTTCAGGATGCAAACCCAGGACCTTCCCTTGTCCTGTTGTGCTACTGCTGTGCCAGTCTGGCCCCTGCCTTTTTTCCCCCCTCCTTCTCTGAATTCAGTGGGGGTCGCCGGGTTTCTTCAGGGAAGGGCAATCTAGTACTCACCGATATCTAGCGTAGTCATTCCCATGCACCTATATGACTGCCTTATGTAATATATGCATTTCTTTATGAGTACATGTTTGCAAGGAGAGAGCCGTAAAGAAATGCAGATTGCCTTTCTCACTGACCCTGCCCTCATCCCCCTCCCCACTCTTGGCCTGTAAACGTCTCTTGTGAACTGAGTTCACTGAAGAGGGGAGGTGAGTTGAAGTCATCCTGGCAAAATGCTCTGATCCTCACAGACGTGAGGCTGGTACACATTCTGGTACAGCGTGTGGGGGTGGGGAAAGAGGCCAGGAGGGGATGTGGCACACAGGAGGGGAGCAGGCTGGGCACACATAGGCCACACTTTTCCAGGGCCGGAGGGGACAAAGAGGGTGGCCTTTGGGTCTGGTCAGGGAAGGGAGGCAGTCAGGTGGAGCTGAGGCAATAAATTAGGGCATCTCACCCCAAACCCCCATGTCCTAGATGGGGATATCTTCCCAGTCGTTTCCTGTTCCACCCAGGCTGGTTTCTTGAGGAGATTGCAGAGGTGGGATATTTCACATCCCTGTTCACCCAATGGTTCTCCACCAGAGAGGCTGGGGAGGGAGAACTGGGATCCAGGGTGGGTACCAAGTATAGACAGTGGATCCGACATTCACTCATCCCTTCTCCTCATGGACATGGGACTGTCACAGGCCTCTTATCCAGAGGGCTCTGAGGATATAAAATGGACAACTGCATGGGGGAATGAGAACAGGAAATGTCCCTGAGACTTTGGGGGTAAGTTATATAAATCCTCAGCCTATAACTGGGGGTAAAGGTGTGGGGTGGAGAAACAGAACCTAGAATGATGAGTGCAGGCTGAACTAAAATAGTTGGAGATGGATGGAAGAAGCATGAAAGGCAAGAGCAGCTCTAATCCGCTTTATTCAGAGCATCAAACACAAGATGAAACAAGAAATGGCCCCAACTTTTGATTAGTCAATCTTTTGACCTTCTCTCTCCTTTTTAAAAGGTTAATTATTTATCTCTTCCATGTGAAAGGAAGGGATCAAGAGAGAGAGAGAGACAAACACCCCCCCACAGGGTCCCCACCCCACAATCACATTCCCAGCCCAGCCAGGAGAATCGTGGACATGCGCATCTGCACTGCTACCACAGGGAGCCCTTGGGACAGGAACCCAGGACTTCCCCATATGGCCCCAGCATTGCCAAGCGCGGTGTTACTGCGTGCCGCAGCAGCAGCAGCAGCCAGCCGGGAAAGCTGGTTTACGGCTAGGCTACAGAAGGGCTCCGATGGCTGGCCCTGAGTCTTTCCCAGTGAAACTTTGGCATCGCGAGGCAGTCATTCAGCAAGTGCAGGTTCTTGTGCTATGAGTGAGGAACGTGGGGGCTGGGGAGAAAGAGAGGTAAAAACCCAGAAAGGAGTTTGGTTTGTGAGGGACTTTTAGAATACTTTCAAGATGAGTGAAAAAGTCAAATGCATACTCGTTTCTCTCAGGCACCCTCCAGAAAGAAGGCACAGTGCAAAGCCATTTTCTAGAGAACATTAGGCAAGAGGTGGACCCCCCCAACCTTGGTTTGAGAGCTCTGAGATATTATCATTCTTGAGTGTCTAGTGAGCAGAGCCTGGGCTGGAGGCTGGACATGAGTCCTGTCGGTTAACCATGGTTCCGCTTGGAGGTGGGGTCCAGAGGGATTGAGGGACGTCCCAGGTTCATTCACTCAGCAATGTGTGTTGGGGAGGATTTGGGCCCAGCTCCGTGCACAGAGGCAGCTTTTCCATGAGCTGTTGGAACCCTGCAGGGCGGGCAAGTCCCACCCTCATACAGGCTGCCTGTACTTCACTGGAAGTCTGGAGCCTTGAACAGAGACCAGCCATGGTGGTGCCAGGGAGGCCTTCTGGGCAGCACTCGTCAGTGCTGGAGGGAGAGGCACCAACAGCAGAGACACTGTGCAGAGAACCAGAGACTGGGAGGTGTGTGCCAGGCGGAACCAGGCCTCCTTTAGCACCTGTCAGTCATTAGGCTGGTCTCGGGCTTTGGCTTCCTCATCTGTGAAATGGGCACAGTAGGTGCCTGTGCACCTTCCAGGTGTGAAGCTGGATGAGCGGTGGGTGCAGATGGACTTGGCTAAATGTGCACAGGGAAGGGGCTGTTGTTCCTGTTCTTGTTCAGGAAGTAGGCATGCCATGAATTGGGAACGTGTGTATGTGTGTTTATCCACACATCTGTTCCCTGAGCATTTCAGCACAGCTTGCCAGCCCACACGCAGTCTTCAAGAGAGAAATACGTGAGCGAAGACAGTGAGGCAAAGGAGAAATAAGGAAAGAGACAATGAAGCAGGAGGTGTGTGTAGCACATTCCACAAGGCCTATGAACTTAACCCTGCACTTCCAGAGAGCGGCACCAGAGGGCGATAGGTTAGGATGTAGAAGTTTCACAACGTCCATCATCAGATCAAAACAAGCCAGGTACTCTGAGGGTGCAAGGCCACTCTGAGAGCCCTGTAAGCTGTGGTCCTGTGTGAAGGGTGGAAATTCACACTTCTTGGGAAAAGACCTTGCCAGGTCTCTCAGCTGCATCTGATAAGAGTCCACCCAGAGGGTTAGTGTGACAGATGTGCACAAGGCAGCTCTAAGTGGATGTGGTTCTGCCTCTGCAGACATGGCCCCTCCCCTCAGCCCTGTCTCCCTCTCCAGTAGGCAGGAATCTCCTCTCCATGCAGCAGGTAGCTTGCCCTGTTGGGCAGAGTGGGGAGCAGGGCTGAAGTCTCTTCCTTCCATGAGGCTTAGGCTGAGCTTAGGGGAGAGGCCCTTGCTGCTTCTACTCAGCCAAGGTGCACAGCTAGCTGGGAACGGCTTGCAAAGAACCAGAACCCAGCCTTGTGAGCTGGCCCGGTGGACGGCACAGCCCTTAAAGACAGGGGCCTTGGAAAGGGGCAGTAAGGTAGGCTGTGGCCTTTCTCCTGGGTGTCTGCCTCTCCTCCCTGTAAGCTATGTCTCTCTGGCTCTCACATACTTTGGTTCACATGTTGCTTTTGAAGCTTGTCATTGATTTCACAAGGCTTCAAGGGATTTCTTCCTTGGGAGCCTACTGTCAACCACGTGGGTCTCTCTATTCTCCAACTCAATTTCCCAGGAGAAGGACCTGATTTGGCCAGTTCTTCCTTTTCAGCTAATTCATGTGGACCATCTTCAGCTACTGCTGAGTGTCTTTGGAGCAGGTGCTGCCCTGGTGCAAGTTTGAGGCTGTGGAGTCTGATGGCATGAATGGTATACTCCTTAGCCCAGCTGGCTGTGGGGGGCAGAGCCCCTGGGCAGTCACAGATGCAGTAGGCATTCCAAACATGCCTGATACACTGGGTATGAGTTCCCAGCCCTTTTCTGATCTATATTTGCTTTGGGCATTTCCAGGGTAGATGCGGATACACAGGGACCTCCCCTGGTTGGCGTTCCTCCTAATCCACATCATGGGGTTGTGAAAACAGACCCTCCCAGGGACTCCTGCGCAGATTATGCTCTGTGGATGATGGGTGACGACAGACCCTCTGACCACTTCCAACCTGTGGAGTTTCTCGACATCTGTTTGGGAGACAACCTACAGCCCTACCCAGGAACATGCTCCAGGGAAAACGGTAGCTCTCCCAATTCTCCTGAACCTTGTGGGGAAAAATCTTGGGCCTTTGACCCTCCTGAACCTCCTGAATCCACCAGACAAGATGCTCCTTTCTGGGATGCTGGTGTGGAGCCTACACACTTGGAAAGCTGCTCTTTCCAGAGGGAGAGCAAGCAGACAGAAACATCCCAAGGAATGTCTGGAGATAGCTGTCCTGTGGAGAGCCCAAGGCAGAACCAGAGCACATCCACACAGGTGGTGTTCTGGGCAGGCATCCTGCAGGCCCAGATGTGCGTCCTCGACCTGGAGGAGGAGCTGGAGAAGACAGAAGGGCTCAGGGCTGGGCTGAGGCGCTGTGTCCCCACACTCCCAGCAGACTCCCCTGGGGACGTGGACTTGCACCCCACCCCACCTGCAGAGGCGAACTTGGTGGAAGACAGCAGTGGATCTGAAGGGGAGAACCAAGTATGGCCGAGGGTGGGAACACCAGGCTCTTCTCCAGAGTGGGGTGCTGAGGAAGAGAGTGTGTTCTTCAACAACCCCCTTTTCCTGGAGACTCCTTGCTCAGAGACCAGTGTCCCTGAAGAGTGCTTTTCCTGGGGGTTCCCAGACTCCCATGTGGACATGAGGACTGGGTCTGACAGCCCACACACTCTGGAGCCTTCACTCCCAGAAGACACAGTGACATGGGAGCTGGGAAACACACTGGATTTGGGGGACAGCTCTGCTGATTCTGGTGGGTGTACCACCCCCCCATTCCCTGTGCCCACCTACAGACCACACACCTGCTGGGTCTCAGTGGCTGCTGATGAGGAGGCTCCTGCAGCACCTTCTCTTCAGGAGGGGAGTGAGGTAAGCTCAGTCCTAGGAACCAATCCAGAGCTGTGTTGGGGACATAGAAGGGATGGCTTCTCCTCGAGGTACCCAGCCCAGAACACACTTTTCTAGTGCTGGGACCTTTGGGATCTGGGACAATGTAGATGAAAACCAGGAACAGAGCTTCAGAATTATAAGACATTTTATCAATGCCATGTCAGTTGAACATGATGGCAACTGACATCCACAAATATCTTCTTCTCACCAGCTCCAACAATCTATGAATCTTTGGAGAACAAACAGCTACTCCAGTTGCAGGGTGTTCTAGGCTATTCTCAGATCCTCCCCCTTCCACTGCCAAGGCATTCTCAGCAGTAACAGGGCAGGGGTCAGCATGCAAGGGTGACCTCTGTCCCTAACAGAGAGATGTCTGCTTTAGGAGTCTGGTCCTCACTCTTCTTGAGAGATTTCAGCAATTTGTTACTTTTGGTTCACCGTCTTTCATTCTCCTCCCTGTCCAGAATCAGATGAGGTCCATATGACAATGGCAGAGATCCTTGATATCAGTTAGGGCTGGGACAAACTGAGACAATAGGGAGTGCAGTTTTCCCAGGCTGGCTTCAATTAAGAGATAAAGAGACTCAACATGGAGAACGAGGCTGTAACTCTCTTATCTCAATTCCCAGAGGACAGTGAAGAACAGCTTTCTTACCCAAATTCTGAGATCAGAGGAGCTCCCCAGTATTGATAGGAGCCCCAGGGGGTGACATGGTGGCTCTGTACTGCAGAGGTGAATGTCTCAGGAACTTGCTTTAAGGCACTGAGGTGCTCAGAAGGAAGGCTGGGCCTCCGTGTTGAAGCTGGGCATTAGTGAGGGTCTTTACTGCCTGATAATACAGTCTCTCCCTGGGCTGGTACAGTTTGAAGCTAAGGCCATCTGGGAGACTGTGAAGGGAGGAGGCCATGAGAAAGCCTCTGGGAGCATGTCTCCTCTGGACTGACCTCTCCTCTCCTTTCTTTTTCTCTCTAAGACTTCTCTGGAAGACAGGCTTGGTCCTGCCCCATGTGCAGCCCCCTGTGTGGACAAGGCATTGACCTGGGAAACAGGACACACTGGATCTAACCTCAGTCGTGCTACACATCCTGTGCAACTTTGGGTAAGTCACTGCCCCTCTCTGGGCTTCACCTTCTCCATCTGTGAAGGAGGGACATGAACCCCTTGCGTTCCGATGCCCAGTGTCAACACTCCTAGGATGTGGATCTCCTCTTCTGAACTGGGGCTCAGGCTGAGCCAATGTGGGAGGCTGGCAAACAGGGAGGGCTTCTGTATACTCCGAGCTTCTTCCTCTCCTCTCCTTCTCCTCCTCCCTGCCTGGCCTCTCCCCTATTTACCTCTTACTGTCTCAGGGCACATGGAAAGGCCTGTGTCTCTCTCAACAGGACCCTCCCAGCCCCGAGGACTGGCAGACAGAGGAGGGTCCTTCCTGGCCCCAGAGACCTCTTATCTCCCATGCCAGAGGTGAGACCCAATACAGTAGCTGAGAAATAGGGTGGTGGGAAGCCCTGAAATTTGGAGTGGGGACAAAGGTCATTCTTTCACAGATGTCATTAAAGGGTTCCACTGCATTATGGTGGAGCCAGACAGACTTTGGTTAAATTCTGCCCTCTGCCTCTGTGACTATTCATAAAATGAGTCTTAAAATACTTATAGGCTAAGTAAAAGAAAGTACCAGAGACCCAGCATGTTCGATGCCTGGGTCTTAGTGGTTCAACACGAGTCCTAAGCACTTAGCTGCCTTGGCAGCTGTAGTCCTGGAAGCCCGCTGCCTGCCGCCTCTGCACGTGGGAGAGGTCACTGCCCGGAGGAGGGACAGTGTGCTGCCAGCCTCGGGGGAGGAGCCTATGGAGGGAGCCTGTGGAGGTGGCAGCACAGGCCCCTCTGCTGCCTCTCGCCAGAGCCAGCCTCACTCCACGCTCCTCCTCAGGTGAAGGGGATGCTGGGTGTCCCCAAGAACCTGCTCCCTGCACCCTGGCCTCTGGCCCCTGGGGAAGTCCAGCTTCTTCACCACAGCCCAGCAGCCCAGAGTCCGAGAGAAGCAGCCTTGGCCCCAAGCCCAGTCCCGCGTCCTCCCAGGAGGGCAGCCCGCAGCTCCGGCGCCACAACTCAGGCATTTCTCCCAAGCTGGCACTAGATGCTCTCTGCTCTTCACTCTTGGAGACGGATGGAGCAGAGCCAAGTTCTCTGGAGCAAGAGGAGGTCAGAGAGGCCCCAAGCCCAGGGACTGAAGTAAAGAGTGAAGGCCCAGCCAGAGCTGTGGAGGCTGGAGGCATCCAGCCCAGCGTGCACGTGACCTCTACAGAAGGGTAAGTCTTAGACCCACTCGCTCTCTGGCTCTTTGTTCTGGTGCACTTAACAATACCCTGGTATGGATAGGGTGTGAGAAAGGCACATTGCAATCGAATGCATGAGTGTTGATTAGGGGAGGATTTTATGACTGGGTACCAGCAGAGCCTTGAGAGACTGGAGGGTTTAAAAGCATGGGGACTACAGAGCAGTCTTGCACATGGAGGCAGGATTTGAGTGTATGAGGCAGGGCCATGAGAAAAACATTCCCGGCTGGATATCAAGACAGGAGAAAGGGGAGGAGGTGTTCAGGGAACCTGCCGAGGGCCCTGTGCCCAGAAAAGCAGGAGCTGTGCCAGGCAGACAGGGGAATGGAAGGTCAGAACTGTGATGTGGCCATTATGGACTGACTGCTTTGGACTTGATGAGGTGTCTGGGAGAAATTCACCAAAGATCCTAGGCCTTGGGTACTGGTTCTGACATCACCAACAGGATATTTGACTGACAGTGGGTTTGGGGGGCCACAGTGGGATTGTGTTACCACAGCACTGTGATCAATGGTGGGAACAGGCTAACTAGAAAAGCCAACATAGATGTCCTTCTGCCCCAGGGTGCTGCATCTAGATCGTCAGTCCCCCAGGATCTCTACCTGGGGAAAAGGGCTTTGTTCTATGGTCGTCTGAACAGGGGTCATACTGAAGAGCTGAGGAGGAGCCTGCAGTGGCTCAGGTCCTGGACCTAACGGTGGAATAACCCCATTTCTACTTCAGTGTCCTTGGGTGAAAGCAACAGACTGTCAGTTAATGCCAGAAATCAAAGAACCACCTTCCTCTATGCATCTGGAAACCAGGCTGTCCTGGACATATTCTGAAGCTTTGGTCTCTGTCTTAAAAGGGGAGATAATTGCACCCAAAATTAACACTAACTCAACTCAAAACAAAAGTAAAGAAATCCACTTACATAGTAAATAATGAAAAAAAGGTTCTTATTGTGGATTTGTTTTGGTAAATGACACTAAACATTATATAATATTTGGTTTTATTTGTCAGAGGGTGTGTGTGCTTGCCAGAAAAAGACAGAGACAGAGAGAGAGAAGGAATGGGAGGAAGCACCCTTCAATGAAAGGTGGTCATGTTGCAATCCCCTCTCTTCCATTTCTCCATCCCGTTAGGGTTTGGGGCATGCACATGCACCTGGCATGTTTTTCAAGCTACCAGGGTCAGGATTTGAACTATGGTCAACTATGTGGGATCCATCTCCCTTAACCACCAGGCCATGGGGCAACCCATAAATAAGTATTTAATCTTGTATTTAACACAATGGAGGAAATTTAATTTTGCCTGGACAAGTTTGCTGACTTGATGAGATGTCTTTCATTCATGGTTGACTTTCACAGGGAGATCATCATTTGTTAAAAAAATAAATAATAGCTATAATTCACATACCATCCAATTAAGCCATTGAAATGGTACAGTCCCATGATAATTTACATTTGCGTAGTGTTTTCCCCCCAATATGCTAGATACTATTTGAGTAGCAATGCTAACTTACTAGGTTGTTTTTAAGAATGTATTTTAGGGTGTCATCGTTTAATTCCAAAGAATTCTCTTGGATGTGACAGTTGTGTCATTATTTTTATTTCCTCGATTCAGTTGTTCATTGAATTAAGTTTTCCAGGTCCTTATTGCCAATGGTTTCCTTGTGATTTCTGGGTCTTCCAACATCACTTTCATAGTCTTCATGAAATCTTGTACTTTTTCTATAATTGCCAGAGGGCAGGTATGCTTGCCAGAGATTATATATATGTATAGATAGATAGATAGAGAGAGAGAGAGAGAGAGAGAGAGAGGGAGAGGAGAAAGCACGCCCACAGTGGGATGTAGATGCCACAATCTCTTCTCCTTCATTTGTTCATCCTGTTGGGATTTGGGGCATACACACCCATGCCTGTGTGTGTACACATGCTTGGTGTGTCTTTTAAGCTGCCGGGGCTTGGCTTTGAACTGTGGTCGCCCTTGTTGGAACCAGCTCCTTTAATCACTAGGCAATATGGCTGTGGTTTACTTTTTTTAGTTTTCTTTTTCTTTTTTTGGCAAGATATAAAATTTCACTTTTTAATTAGTTTCCTTTATGTTTATTCTACATTGTTGGATGTTGATGAGCCTCAGGAAACAGTGGGAAGTTACTACCAAAGACATCGGCCCATTGTTAAATGGAAAGGACAGTTGAGTGAAGCTTAGTGTTATTGGGTCAAAGGAGAGTCATAATAAATTTTTGCATAGAAAAACAGAAAACTATGTCATGACTTTCCTGACAACCCAATACAAGAGGTCAGTTTATCAGTAACTGTTTTCATAGTACAATGACTTCTGCTTCCCTGTAGAAGCCTGTAACCGTGGCAACTTGGATAATGAGTATTTGCATAAGTAGGATACTCCACACCTGGTTGCCATGTTGCAAATAGAACAGAAGAATCAGGTAGGGCCTGAACTGAGTGACTTCTGAGAGTCTGACTGTTACACTCTGAGTGCTCTCTGAGTCTACTGGGGTGGCTGGGCCTGTTTACACTTGCAAAAGGTCACCACCCAGCCTCCTTGCTGCTAGGATGGGGAAGGGAGAGACTGGACTCCCCCAGCTGTCACCATTCCTAAACCAGGCCAGCTTCCTGCTCTTGGCCCCATCTTTACACCTCTCTTGGCTCCAGATTTAGCAATGGAGGCTGGCTGGAGCTGGGAGGTGGGAAGGGGACAAAGAAGCATATGATGGCTTCAGGTGAAGGAGCCCATCCCACTCTTAGTACCTACAAAGAGCTATACTGCCACTTGTGATGAAAGAAGGCCAGAACACCCCTGTGCTTTACCTGAGAAAGTGCGGGCACCAAGCTCAGCTCCACCCCTTACATGATTACCTCCCTGTGTTCTCCTGCTCCCTGCCCAGTCCTATGCAGGCCAGGCTGGCGGTGGCTTTGCCCCTCCATGAAGGGGGGTGCTCCAGGCCTCACCATTCAAAGGTCTAGAGCACTAAGTCTAATCCTGAGCTCTGAGCATCCCCTTCCTTGGCCCAGAACCCCATACATGTCCATCTCAAGTAGGAATCTGAGGACTCTTCACTAATGGACTCTTCTAGGTTTCCTGAGAACCCCATGCCTCAAGCACAGCGCCCCCCAGAAGGCCAGAGGCCACTGCCTGGAGACAAGCTGGCTAATGGCGTCAGGAATGACCAGGTGGCCCGGAACTTGGCGTCACGCCTCTATCATCTGGAGGGCTTCAGAAAGTCCGAAGTGGCTGCCTACCTGCAGAAGAAGTAAGGGCACAGATGCATGGCTCCCTCCACTGGCCACCCCTCCTTTGGTGCCCCACTACAGTCCTTGTTCTGTCAGCCCTGTCCTGGCCCTCCCCATATCCCATCCTCACCTTTGCCCCCACCCTGGCCATGCCTGCTCCTCCCTCTCAGCCACACTTGTATCATGCCTCCTTCCTGATCCTGTGTCTGGCCACCCTGCCCACCTGACTCCACAGGTCCTCCCCATTCAACACTGGACAGGGTCCCACAGGCAGGCGGGACCTATGTTCAGCCTGACTGTGCCTTTCCTTGTCTGGTTCCTGCTCCATCAGGCCCCATGATGTGTGTGAGCTTTGGGGGCTCCTCTGCATCTGTGTCCCCAGGCCAGACCCCAGGGGCAGCTGCATCCCCATTTTTACTCCACAGCAACGACTTCAGCAGGGCTGTGGCTCAGGAATATTTGTCATTTTTCCAGTTTGGAGGCCAGAGCCTGGACCGAGCCCTCCGGTAAGGCCTTGAGGCCCTCTCTGGGACCCAGTGGGGGGAGCTAGGGGTAGTAACACCGCCTAAGGCTGGGATCTGATTGGCCTGAGCTCCTGGGCTCTTTGAGGCCTCCTAGCCTGGGCTCTCTCCCTGACTCTGCCCTCCTTGGCAGGGGCTTCCTCCAGGCCCTGGTGCTCAGTGGAGAGACCCAGGAGCGGGAGCGAATCCTCTACCAGTTCTCCAGACGTTTCCACCACTGCAACCCTAGGCTCTTCCCCTCCGTAGGTAGGGAGGGGCTGGCAGAGGGCAGGGCAGGGAGACTTTGGGGTTCCAATGGTGGTGGCTGGGGAGTGTTGTGGGTGCTGTGGAGAAGGAAGCCTTCCTACTTGGAAGGTGTAGGGGGTCCTTAACCTAGTATGGGGAGGTGGGGGATGGGGAGGAGTCCTGCCTCCATTGAGCTTTCCCTCTGCTTGCCTCTCTGGGGCAGATTCTGTCCACACCTTGACCTGCGCAATCATGCTCCTTAACACGGACCTGCACGGACAGGTAAGGAGGTGGGCAGAGTGTCTGTGAGGGCTGCAGCTTGGAAGAGAGGGGAGGAGAGGAGCAGAAGCTTGGGATGGGGCAGGGAAGGGCCCTGGGGAACTGGAGAAAGTCCTGGAGCCTGGGGGTTATTCTGTTGGGTGGGTGCTCCAGTGGTCCCACTTCTCTCCACGGCCACAGAACATTGGGAAGAGCATGAGCTGCCAGGAATTCATAGCCAACCTGCACGGCCTACGGGACGGTGGGGACTTCCCCAAGGAGCTACTGAAGGTATGGCGTAAGAGGGCCTTTGTATTGGTTCAGGGCCCCGGCACTTCCGTTTGAGGCCTAGAGCCTTGGCTCCTTCTAAGGGGAGTGCTGAGCTCAGGCCTGGCTCTACTAAAATCCCTTCAAGAGGACAGGTCTTCTTTATTGATCACTAAGCATGATCCCTGGCTGACCATATAGTGGCACCTTGGAATTGGTTAGCTATGTAAATTCACCAGCCCCCTGCCGCGGACCTACTGAGTCAGACTTTCTGGGGCTGGGGCTGTCAAGTGTTTTTTGTCACATTTCCAGGTATTCCTACCCCTTTGAAGTCTGAAAAATACTGATTGATTGGTTTTCTGAGTAGAGGAAAAGGTCCAGGTGGCCAAAGTGAAGCTCAGACTTGGGAGCCTGGTATTCCTGGGTCTGAATTCTAGGGCAACTTACCCCTTGGCCAACTCAGGTTTCTCCCAAGGTAGTAACCACCTTGCAATGTGATGATCAAGATGAAATAAAGTTGGTCAGGCATTTAGCAGAATGCCTGATACATAGCACATGCTTCATAAGTGTGTGTATCATTTGCACTTTCATCTTTTTAGTGAACATTTATCAAACACCTACTATGTGCCAGACACCTTGCTAGGCACTGGCGGGCTACAAAAGCAAGATACATCTACATTAGTACTATTTGTATTTTTTTTTTAAACTGCCAGAAGGTGCATGTGCTCACCGGAGAGAGAAGAAAGCACCCCCCTATGATCACGACCATGCCACCGTCTCTTCTCCATTATTCCATTCTTCTGGGATTCAGAGCATGCGTAGAAACACATCTGGTGTCTATGGGGCTGAGATTCAGACCACAGAGTTAGCTATTTGGGCTTAGACTCTCTTAGCCACCAGGCGATAGGACTGGCCCAGTTTCTGTCATTATTTGAAAGTTCTAGTGCATCCTTCACTCATTCATTCATTCACCAGATGTTTGTTGCGAGGGTCAGTCAGCATGGCCTTCTCCATTGGATCCTTCTGGGCTGCATTCGCTTTCCCCGGGAGAGAACTCTGCTCAGGGACCCTGCAGACCCTGCAGTTCAAGCCTCACTAAGCTCAGCCAGGGTGGGGACTTGGCTGCCTTGACCATGTTATAACTCGTACCCAGGACCATGCTTGGCACACAAGAAGTGCTCCATAAATCATTTATTGCATGGACTAATGGATGGATGGCAGGACAGATGCTCATCCCTTCAAGGAAGAAGGGCAGATGTGTCGGGGATGGAGGAGACAGGCTGTACACATGGCTCTGCCCTACTTCTGCCAGAGGGAGTTAGGGTCCCGCTACCCTGAGGCCTTCCTGCCCACTGTGTGCTTCTGTTTTAGGCCCTCTACTGGTCTATTCGGAGTGAGAAGCTCGAGTGGGCCATGTAAGTGCTGTCTCTCGACCTGTCCTCTCTCTGTCACCAACCTGAGTTGGAGTTGTTCAGGGTCCTGGACAATGTTCCCCTCTGAGTGGGGTGGGGCCAGAGGCAGGGCATTGGCTAGTCCCAGAGAGGATGAAAGAGCCCAGATGAGGCTGGAGGAGTCAGACAGAGTGGGGGAGAAGGGTGGGGATGGCAATGTTTCCAGGAATTAAAGGGACAGCGTTGAAGGAGGACTTCTTTGGGGGTCCTGGAGTGTAGCTCCCCAGCAAGAGAGAGGGTATTGAAGCCTTGAGAGGCAACTAGAACTCCCAGTCTGTTCTCTGATGTCCAGGGATGAAGAAGACCCAGCCAGACCTGAGAAAGCCCAGCCATCTCCCCCCATTGGCAAGATGAGCAACCCCTTACTGCAGCTAGCTCAGGACCCCACAGCACCCACCTACAAGCAGGGCATCCTGGCTCGGAAGATGCATCACGATGCAGACGGCAAGAAAAGTGAGTGTCTGCTACCCATGAACAGGGTGGTGTGCTTGGGCAGCTCTGCTCAGGGACCCTGCAGACATGTGCACGGTGTACATAGAGATGGCCCGTGTTGAGGACAGGAGCCCACGTCCCTTCCTCAACATGTCCTGAATGGTGACAGTGTGCTCTGTGCATGTGCTGAGGGAGTGAGGGGGTGGTCCCCAAAGCAGTAAAGCAGAGACTGGACAACGCATCAATGTCTGGGCTACGAGGCAGAAAGAGCAGAGTGTGCAGGGAGGGCTGGATCGAGGGTGGGGACGTGGAAAAGGGAAAGGTTTTTGTTTTGAGGGCAGGACGTGGAGACAGAAATAGGTAAGGCTTTGGGGAAATGATGGTATCGGAGCTGACCCCTGGAGGATAAGAAGTGTGGGCTTTTGAAGGTGGGCAGAAGGCTTTCCCCACAGAGCACAGAGCAAGCCATTTCCTCAGAACCTGGGGTGAGTGAAAGGGAGTAGTCGGAGGTCACTGGGGCAAGATGGCTGGGATCTGCCTTTGGACCTCACTCCCTAGGTAGCGGAAGTCTTTAGAGCAGGGGAGCAGTGTGCTCTAGGAGATGAACCTAGAATCACAGGTCGGATGGGGTATGGTGACCAGGGAGGGAGCTAGCACTGACAGAAGCCTGAGTGAGACCCCCGGGGGAGGTGACCACAGGAATTAGGCCTTCTTCAAGGAGCTTAGAATCTAAGTCTCCCCCTCAAAGTCAGGGTGGGGAGGTAAGGGGGATAGGGAGGTTGATGGGATGCACTGAAAGGGAACATCCATCACACTGGGACCTGAGACCTTGTGCTCCCCTGGGGACACAACAATGAATTCATCTTGCAGGGCAGAAAGATGTCTGAGCAGAATTGTTTGTGGCTGGCTGCATTTGTGCATGGGGTCAGGGGGGTGTTTGGGGAGAGGATGGGCTGTGGGAATATCCACAGTTGTGTGCAAATAGTTCTCCATCTACACCCCGCTTCTGGGATTGCCTGTGTTTGCAGGGATGCCAGGCAAGGGGTCTTCATGGAGTTCATGGAAATGTGTATTCTGAAAGAACTGCATCGATTTCCACATCTTTTGCACCCTAAATAAACTCATACTTTATGTCCATGTTTCCACAAACATTTTCAAGCCTTTTTGTGCACCTGTCTGTGCCTGCACATGTCTTCTTGTGTTGCTGTGCTCTGTTCACGTGCACCTTGGGGTAGGGCTGGCGGTGGTGGGAGGGGTGGGAGGCTGTGCACACTTGGGTGTCTGAGTGTGTCCTCACTTCGCTTCTGCTCCTGGGACAGCGCCCTGGGGCAAGCGCGGCTGGAAGATGTTCCACACCTTACTACGAGGGATGGTTCTCTACTTCCTGAAGGTAGGAGGGGTGCCAACACCCATGGTGGGCAGAGCCAGGAGAAGCCTGGAACAACCCCCGGGGAAAGTTAATAACCTCTTCTGAGCCCTGTGACTGGTGGCAGGGAGAAGACCAATGCCCCGAGGGGGACCGTTTGCTGGGGCAGATGGTAGATGAGCCCGTGGGGGTGCACCACTCGCTGGCCACCCCTGCCACTCACTACACCAAGAAGCCACACGTCTTCCAACTGCGGACTGCGGACTGGCGCCTCTACCTCTTCCAGGCACCGTAAGTCCCCAGATGGGAAATGAGCGCCTAGCTTCCCTCTCCTGTGACCCCGCGGACCCCCGCCTTGGTGGGATGCCGTGTTGACCATGAATCTATAGAGCGCTTCAGC
>NW_006160024.1:3082044-3099218 GCF_000334495.1 Tupaia belangeri chinensis
CTAAGGATGCGGGGAGGGATAGGCGCAGGTGCTTCCCGCCTTCCAGGCTCCTAGGCAACTTTGTCAACGCAATGGCTTCCTTTAGTCCAGGTCAACCTTTCAAGCTCTGAACAGAGGAGTCCAGGGAGTTGCTAACAATTGGTCATTTTGGGCATTTTATAGAACATCTATGGACTTCCCTGATTTTCCTCTATTAGGGGCGGGGTTTCTGGCTGGTGAAGGCTGAGCCACCAGCAGCGGCGTGAGAGACCTCTGCAGAGACCTTAGATTGGCGGGGGTAGGGTAGTGAGGAGGGTGACAAGAATTACTTTGTCCCGGGGGACACGACCTCCTCTGCCTGCAGCACCGCCAAGGAGATGAATTCCTGGATCGCGCGCATCAACCTGGCGGCTGCCACGCACTCGGCGCCACCCTTTCCGGCGGCCGTGGGCTCCCAGCGCAAATTCGTGCGACCCATCCTGCCCATGAGCCCAGCCCAGAGCTCCCTGGTATGGCTCGGGGAAGGGGTGGGGTGCAGCGGAGGTGGGAGTGTGTACTCGAGGCTATATGCTTGGGCTGCACACCTGGGCCCGGGAAGGGGAAGTGGGGCTGCACACCTGGGCCGGGAGGGGGTGTGAGGAAGACTTGGGTCCTTTCCCCCCACTGTTCTGGCTCCCAGGAGGAGCAGCATCGATCCCACGAAAACTGCCTGGATGCCGCCTCCGATGACCTGCTGGATCTGCAGAGGAACTTACCGGAGCGGCGGGGCCGCAGCCGGGAGCTGGAGGAATACCGCTTGCGCAAGGAGTATCTGGAATACGAGGTGAGACGCCTGCGCCACGCTGCAGCCCCGGATGCGGCTAAGGCCCCGCCCCTCATTGGACCCTCTGCCGCCCTCTCGTGGCTGCCTCTGTCCTTGCAGCTGTCACTGCCAGTGGCAGGGCAGGGCAGAGAGGCGCTAGCTTAATGAGCCTGTCCCCCAGTTACCCACTGCCCCCTCTCCCCTGCCCCCGGTTTCCCATGTGAGCCGTCTGCAGACTTGTTTGGGCGCTCGCATGCACAAAATATGTGCGTCCGTGCGCACCTCACCTCTTGTCCTGGGAGCACATAGCCTCTGCTTGCCTGGAAACACTCAGGAATGTCATTTTTAGTTTTCTTTTTCTCCTAAGAGTATTTTTTTTTTTTTTGAGAAGTTTTTGCTATAGGGCGCGTGCGCTCGCCAAAAAGACAGAGAGAAGTCACCCCCCAGGGGGGATGGCCACGCCACAATCCTTTCTCCTCCATTCTCCTCTCCGGATCTTGGGCACCCAAGCACAGGCACCTGCGTGAGTTTAAGCCACCAGGTCTGGGACTCAAACCACGGTCGACTACATGGGAGTCCAGCAAATAGCCATTATGTCAACTGCTGGTCCCTCTCCTAAGAGTATTTTTTAAACAAGCATGTCCTTGCATGTCCTTTTCACTTTTAATTTTCTTGTAAAATGAGATTTTAGCTGAATAATTCTCCTTAAAACCTACAAAATAATCATAGTAATAGATAATAGTGTAATAGTGTTTATGGCACTCATATTACTTGCATGTAACAACTCTGGGGTAGGTATAGTATCCTCATTTTACAGGTGAGGAAACAGGTGCAGAGTGATTAAACATGTCTAACCCTGATCAATGTAATGCTACTCAAATCATGTATGTATGTGCGTTATTTACGATTGTAACTCAGGAATGACAAATTCTATGATCCTTGTCAAAATATTTTATTCCCTAGTGTTTCCCCCTCCTCCGCCTACATACTCGGATTCTGCCTCGGTCACATCAGTGTGCATCATGGGACTCTAACCCTGAGTGCTTGCTTCAGGGGTCCTAAATGGCCTGCTTCGGGTGGGGCCCACTGGGCAGGAAAGGCAGGCAAGGGGCGGTGTGAGAACAGAGGGACCAGAAGCCATCCAGGCACAGAGCCCAGGGCGGGGGCTGCCTGTGCCCCAGGGCCCTTCCCTTGTGTACCTTGCTCCCTCCCTTTCTGTACTATTTTCTGGGTCCCTGCCTGCCCCTTTAGCTTGCTGATTGTACCTATGGCTGTGAGCACCCCACTTAGTAGACTCTCTGTATGTGGCTGAAAGGACCCAATCTCTCCTCACTGCCGACTAGCTGAGACTTCTAGCAACTCCTGGCCCTCCATTGGCCTCATTCTTCTTTATAAATCCAAGGCAACCTCTTGGGCCCCAACCATCCTCTCAGGGCCGGGCATGAGAATCTAGTGGGTTGTAGACTGGGGGAGCACTCTGTAAACATGAACTGTTTCCCAAGGATGGTAGTTACAGGGCCTTAGCAGGATGAAACAGACGAGGGTAGTTAGCATCATGCTGTACAGATGCCAATTGTTAAAATGCTATTCAAACTCAATTAGGGCTCAGTGCAGATGTGAGCTGTTTGTGCACAGTGCTGCATAGTGGGTTTCATGTCTTTTAGTGTCTCGGAGATGTAACATGGTCTAGAGATGTTAGTTACAGCACTACAAGGTGTTGGTTATTACTAGAACAGAACTGGGCTGATACTTGCTATTATAAACAGTCCAGTGTGTGCTCTTTAAAGCCTGGTTGCTCAAGCACTATGCAGACACACCCCGTCGGCCCAGCCCTTTCTCTGTCGAGGTCTTTCTTGAGATAGCTTCATGTACCCGTGAGCTGTCCTTCACGAGTCCAGCTTCCTCCTGCCCAACCTGGAGCCACAATGGTGCTAAGGTGGTGGGACCTGTGTGTTGCAGAAAAGCCGCTACGAGACATATGTACAGCTGCTGGTGGCTCGCCTGCACTGCCCCTGTGACGACCTGGAGCAGTTGGAGGAGCAGCTGGGGAGGGAAGCTGGCAGCACTCAGGAGCCCAAGCCTAGCCTGAAGAAGTCCCACTCAAGCCCATCTCTGCACCAAGATGAGGCCCCTACCACGGCCAAAGTGAAGCGCAACATCTCAGAGCGCAGAACGTACAGGAAGATCATCCCCAAGCGGAACCGCAATCAGCTGTGAAGCTGGTGCTACCTCACAGACACTGGCCTCTGCTTTGGGTAGGCCCGAGATGAAGCCCCGTAGAGAAGCCATCTTCCTGTGGACCCTGACAAAAGATGGGGCACCTCACCTTCCCTGCTGAAGGACAGCCCTTGTTTCCCTGTGGTCCGTATCCCTTGCTCACCGAGCTTTCCTCATTGCACTATGCCCCCAGTTCCTTGGCAGTCCCTCAACTGCCCGAGCCCTGGCCACTCCCAAGGGAAGAAGCACTTCGAGGACTCGCTCCTCTTGCAGTTTGTCCCATGCCACCTTTCATCTTCCAGAATCAAGCATGGCCTCGTTTCCTGGTGGCAGCTCAGTGGTTATTGTAAGCCTGGGCTTCTGGGAGAACCTGGGAAAGCAAAAACCTCTGGGCCACCAGCAGGGGTGCCACAGCCTGAGGAGGGTCTTGCTCTGGGAATTAGGGGACCTGTGGGGGAGGTCCTAGGAGTACAGATCAGGGCAGTCTTCTGGGAGGAACCTGCGCAAGCTTGCAGGGCTCGGTGAGGCTGTGGGACCTCTGGCTTTGTCTTCTGGCCCCTTTCCTGCTACAGTCATCCATGTGCTAGGGGCAGATGAGAGTGCCTCGCACACCGATTGCTGATCAACAGAGCAGAGCCGATGGTAGGAGTGAGGGTCGGAGTGGTGGGGGCTTCCTGAGCTCCATGGAGAACCCCAGAGCCTGGGAACAAGGAGCCTTTGTTTCCCCAGAGCAGAGAAGGTGGTTCTCCAGGGTCAGACCCCAGGCAAGGGTGGAGGAGTAAGAGGTAGTGAAATTTCTCCAGGGGGGTCTGCCCAGCTGGAGCCATGGGTGTGAGAGATGGGATAGACTGCAGGCCCAGAGACCAGATGAGGCCTGGGCCAGGTTCAGGAAACCCCTCCCTGAACCCCTTCCTGTACACCCCTTTAGTTTTATTCCTGAGAAGTGCTAGGACCCCTACTTCACCTTCAGCCAGCTCTCAGGGGCTTTGCTGCCCTCCCCGGGAAATACCCTTGCCCTGCCCTCTGGCTGCCTCCCAGCTGGACCTGTTCTCCGGGGGAGGTTCCGGAGACTCGGGACTTGGGGCTCTGCCTGTGGGAAGGAGGCTGGGCTGGAGGGAGCAGCCACCATTGTCTCTGCTCAGCCAAGTGTGTGAGCAGGCCGTCCGCCAAGAGGGGGCCTCCGCTGCCCGCCTGCCGGCTGACGCACTGCCTCTCTGGCCTTCCTGCTGGGCCACCCTCTGCCTTTTTGATGCTTCTAGTCAACCCCGGGGACTGGAACTCCACGAAGGGGCCTCATAGGAGTCTCTGGCCAGGGTGGGGCTGAATCTTGTACACCATGGGTGTGCGATGAACTCAGGCCACGAAGAAGGAGGTTGTGTGTATGTGTGCAAGGCAGGGAGGATCAGGCAGCTGGGGCATGGCAGCGTGCTGGGGCCCTGGGCGCAGACGTGTGTCTGTCTATGTGTAGAAGCCTACATCTATGTGTTCATGTGTACACAGGAGTCACACAGTTACAGGCTGTCCTAGTAGAGGAGACCTTATCCCCTTACTCATTCATTCATTCATGCATTTCACATATAGCTCTGAGCGCTTGTTTAGGCCAGTACTGGGGGATTTAAAATGAATTAAATACACCCCTGACTCTGTGAGTGGACAGCCTTGCCTGCTGGTTCCCAGCTATCAGCGCAGAGACACGCTTTCTCTTGCTGGGCTAGCGTGATGCACAGACGCATTGCAGACCCACACCCAGAGATTCTGACTCAGTAGGCCTGCATCAGGACGTTGGATGTATATGAGTGAAGTCCGTGGGTACCTCTGAGATGCAGTAGCAAGTAACAGCCATGGTGGGGTCCAGTTGCCTCCTTTTACTGAGGTGGAAGCCTTGGCCCAGGGGGGTGCTTTGAATGGATTATTTGGCCTCACTGAACATAGATCTTTATTTCTAAAACCAGATTTTAGCCTAGTGGAGGTTCAGCTGCTGGATGCGTGACACTCTGATGCTCCTTTACTCCTGTAGAACCAGCCCCTCCCTTTCCCCTGGGTATGTGAAGCCTTCAGAATCCAGTGGTCCTGACTGCCTGGCCTCGCCTATCAATGCCCAGGCACCTCTGTTGGTTGGCCTGGGTTGTTGGGCTACAGTTGTGACCTGTGACCACTGGGAGGCAGGCTTGCATCTTTCTAGCTCCCAGATGCTCAGGTGTCAGGCCACAAGAGCTGTGCTCATTGAAAGGCAGGAAGTTTGGGTGCACTGGGACCTCTACTTTCAGAACACCATGGTGGCCCAGGCTAGGACTCTCACCATCTCGGGATCCCTCCACAAGTAAAGGGTTTGATCTGTGACATTTTCCTGAAGATGGAGGGGAAGAAGAAAGTTTCTGGAGCCTTATGAAGACTGCCTAGAGCTCCCCACAGCATTGCTCCAGGTGACCCATGACCGTAGACACTGAGTGGGCCCGTCCCAGTCCTGGGTTTTGAGAAAATCACATCTACATAGGCCTAGATCTGACCTTGTCTCCTGCTCCCTCCTTTCCCACCTGTGTAGTGTGTGGTTCCTCAGCAAGGAAAGGGGACCGAAGTCCTTGGTAATGAGCTCAGGTTTCTCCATAGGTGGTGGCTTCAGTTCTTCTTCCATCAAGGAGACCTCAGCCTCCCGGGGGCTGGACCTGCTGTGATCCAGGGTGACATCCCCAATTTGATGTCTTCCTGGTCTCCCATGGTCTCTGCGGGGCCTGGCTTTCTGCCGTCATTCATTTGTCTGCTGTTTACGAGGCACCAGGGAAGATTTAAAGGTCATTAAGGTCCAAGGCTTGCATCCCTTCCCTTGGAGACTGGCTCAGTCTTCTGAAGGTAGAGGCGGTAAGAGGGATGTGTTTGGATTAAAAGGAGGTGGGCTGGAGGGCCAGGATGTGGGGGCCGATGCCAGATGATAAGGGTTTTGAATACACCTAAGGAGTATGACATCTTAGGAATGTGCAGTGTCATTTTCAAGCAGAAGACTCATAGGCTCAGGGTTGAGGAGGTAGCCTGGGAGTTTTTCTTTAAGAAGATGAACCAAATAAGTAAGGCCAATGGGTAGGGTCAGAATATGGCCTAAAACCACGCTGTACTATCTGTGCAACTTTTATGTAAATCTGACGTTGTTAAAATAAAATGAAAAGGAGAAAAGACAATGGCCTGGAACCTTGAGACAACTTGGCAACACCTGATTCTTCTCCACCCCCCCTCCCCCGGCCCACCTGTCCGGCCTACACACTTGCTCCCAGATAGTTAAGGGTTTCCGACATGGCCCCTCTCGCTAATGTGTCCTTTGCTCACACCCGTACCTGCTCCCTCCCTCTTCCCTTCTCCAGAGGAAGTGGTGCTGCCTGCACACCTGTTACTGCCACCCTACCCCCAGCCTGCATACACCCCCTCTTCTGCTTGCCATGGACTTCTCTCCAACAGGCATCTATGGCCCTTTTCTCCACTCCCTCCATAATCCTGCCTTGCAAAAATCTTCAAGAATGATCATCACGAGGAAGAAGAGAAAGCAAAGCCTGGATTAGACTCTGCTTCCTCTGGCTGAGACCTGCTTAGCACCTCTCTGTGATGGATTCATGGGGCATAGGCTCTTTGCCAGCTGTTTCTCTTCCTTGTCTGGCTCCCGCTCATACCTGGATCTCCCTCACACCTTACAAACTGGCTTCCACCTCACTGCTCCTGGAAATGCCACTCCTGAGGGCTACTGATGACTTCCGGTCATCAAATCCAAGGTCTTAGCCTACATCTCCATCACCTCTCAGCAATCTTTGGCTCTGCCAGCCACATAACTGGCCTGAGCCTGCACCAAGGCCCAGCGTGATCTGACCTCGGTGGTCTGGTGTTGGAGTCAGACTGCCTGGGAATAAGTATTAGCTGTACCTGTTCTAGCTGTCTGACCCTGGGCCAGTGATTTGACCTCTTGTGCGCTATGCAATGAGGATAATAACACTACTTACCTCACAGGATCCTCGTGAGGTTTAAGTGAAATTATGCACGTAAACATCTCAGAACAATGCCTGGTGTAGAGGAAAGTCTGGTGAAGTCATCTGTTAGCACACAGCCTTGCTGACTTCCTGTGCACCCACCCCTTCTTCTCTGGGCTCTGGCATAAGTTTTGCCCTCAAACACTGTCTCCTCTGATGCTGGGTCGCTGCACTTGCCTCTCCCAGTGCCTGGAAGTGGCAAGTAACAAATCTTAGCTCCAATGGGCTTTAACAGACAAATACATTGATTGGTTCCAGAAACAGAAACCTTTGGAGATGATGGGGGTAAAGACAATACCATCCAAAGGAGAGAGACTGGGATCAGCTGCTGGGAAATTCTGCATTGCAAGGACAGGTTAGGAGGAAGGAGCGGTGGGTAGAAAGCCAGTTAATATCCAGAGGCCATTTCCTCTGTGAAACTTTGCTTGGGTGTACCTCCTGCAGTTACTCTACCACATCAAACTAACTTTCCGCATTCTTCTTTTCCCTTTTTGTTTGTTTGCTTTTGGTGGTTGTTTCTGTCTGCTTCCAAAAAACATGAACTTCCCATAAGCATGAGCTGGGGTGTTGGTTTCCATTATTTCCTCAAGGCTTTGTTCCAGAACCTGATATCTACAGCTGAAAATACACAAACATCGAAACGTCACTCTTCCTGGGCTTCCAGCACTCTCCATTCTCCTGGTTACTCCACTTTCTTGCATGTTCTTTGCCTTCCCTGCTACTCTCTCTTGCTCCTCCTCCCTACATGTGTACATCCACTGTCCTGACCAGGATAGACCCCCTTGCGATCTTGACTTCAGCTACTAGTTTTTCCTCTGAGTCTCTGTTCACAGTCATGTGCTTATCTGTGGTCCCAAACCATCCTGAAAGCCATCCCAGTGCTGAAGGAAGGGATGAAAGACACAGAGTACCTCTCCACAGAAGATATTCTCGATTTCAAGGCTCTCACTGAGCTGGGATTGAGATTCAGACAGTGCAGTTGGCCATGAGGGCTCTGGCCTCCTTGGTCATTCAGCCACATGGCCAGCCCATCACTGAGTTGGGGTTGAGAGTGATCACCTCGGCTCTCTCTGCTGGTTGTTGCTATGAGACAACCTTCAGGAGGCTGGGCCTAATTTGCTGTGGTGTCTTTGCCCACAGTCTCTGCTTAGTCTCCTTTATCGGGACCGAGGTGAATAATTTCCTTAGATCCAAATGCTAGGAAAAGCTATGCTTCTCCTGAGAACTGGTACACCGTCTTCTGTGAACAAGGGAGCCATGTGACCACACTAGCCCTTTCACTCATCCGCCAAGAGACTCCAGGTCCACTTCTAGCTGAACTTCGCAGCTGCCCCGGAGCCACTAAAGCACTTGCGTATTTGCTGCAGTCCGGATGCTTTATTTTTATTTGTATCTTACTAATTTACTGCATGCATTTCCTGTGAGCTATCTCAAATCCTCCCTGGAACTAGGTGGAGAATACATTAATATTTAAAATAAAATAAACAAACTGCCAGTGTGTGTGTCTGAGGTTGAAAATTCCTTAAGGGCAGGGACCATGTCTGTTTATGTAGCACCTGGCACAGTGTCAAATTGAGGCTTAACAAATGAATTTTGATGACAAGAAGAAAGAAAGGAACTGCAGAGTGTTGGGTCTCACCTTGGAGCCAAAGGGCCTCTGAATCCTTTCCCCAGGGGTCCCCTTCCTTACGCCTGACAAATCCTCATCTTGCTCTGGACTGTCCAGGCTCATCCTCATGCCCACTCTGTCCACACACTTTCCATAACTGAGCTGGTCCTTACCCACATGCACACTCACTCACAAATGCTACACTTCCTCACACAGTCACACCCACACTGTCCAGAGCTTCGCCTCAAATACCCAGCCCACCTCTCACCCACTGCCCTGACCCCGCAGCTTGTCCCAGGCTAGGCAGCAGCCTGTGAGGCCAGGAATTGCCAGTGGAGGAAGCGTTTGAGGTACTGCTGTCCCCATGCGTGCCTTGGCCCTGTGGGGGCCTCCAGCCAGGCGAGGACCTGGCAGAGGGAGGGAGAGGATAAGCTGCTTCAAAACTCCAGATGCAGCAGTTAAAAAGAGGACAGAGGCAATGATCCTTCAAATTGCCACATCTGTATAATCTGCCTTTTATTTTCTGCTTCATGAAGTTTTATTTCCTATTATTTATTCACCTCCCCGCCCTCCCCTCCCCTGCCTCCACTCCTCCTTAGCAGGCGACATGCTCAGATGGGCCCTGAGCCTTGGCCTGGGTCTAGGCCCACCCCCCACCAACTTCGCCCCTCCCCAGGCTGGCTGCTGGGAGAAGGCACCTGCTCTCCTCCTGAGTCCCCTCCTCCATCTCTTGGGAAATTTGGAGGCGGCACCCGCCCCCCCCATCATTACGTTTCAGCTCCTAAAGGCCCCTTTCTGATCTCCAAGTAGAATCCTGTGCGTGGTGGGGACAGGGGTCTGCAGAGGTGAGGCCTGTCCACACGGCCTGTTTCATCATCCCCATTTCCAAGGACCCTAGAACGCACAGCTAGGTGACGTCCCTCCACAGGCCCTCCTGTTCCCTTCCTTTCCCGTACCTGTCATTTTCCTCTCTCCACCCAGATGCTCCTCCCTCTCTATTCCTTCCAGTTCTTAGACCCTGACACTGGGGTACCAAGATGAGGGGGAGGGGCTTCTTTCAGAACCTTTTCCACCCATGTGTGGAGACAAAGAAGCAGTCAGAGAGACCCAGGCCATGTGCTCCAGGCTTCCTGTGTGTGATCCTGGGCTGGGGACAAGGCATGAGGTGATGGCTGGACAGGAGAGAGGATGCTGGGAAAGGTCTCTGGCATTTTCATCCTTTGTTACCTAGCACCCTCCTGACCCCTCTCTGGGACAGAGAAGTACAGACCTTTGGAAGAGAAGTCAGACTTTTGGGCCTGAGATTTGGGTCTTATAGTCAGGGCTCCTACCGGCTACTTCTGGGAGAAGACAGGGATGACTGAGAAAGGTCTAGGCAAGCGTGAAGGCGTTTGCAAATGCCATCGAAGCCTAGCAGTACTTTGTACGTAACTGTCTTGGGCCATTGCTTTCCCACCTTGCTCTATAGTTTTGCACAAGGCTCCTCCCTAGGCTCTGAGATTTTGAAAGGTGTTCATTAGTTTTGGAGGGGTGCTGCTGGATTTATCTTTTCTCCAAAGCACCTACCAACAGGAATGACTCATAGCAGGCGGTATATGAAAGCCTTCTGAATGAAAACGTGAAGGCTGTAGCTAGCTCTTCAGACCTCAGCCTGTGTCAACTGGGACTAGTTAACTCTGTTTCTTTTGCCCCAGCACAGAAGCCTACAGAAGCCTGGCCTTAGTTCAGTAAGCAGAGTCAGGACAGAATAAGCTCCTGTCAAGGTCAGAGGTGGGGACTAGAAGCCACACTCTTCTCCCCCAGAGACCAGATTTCAAAAGATGGTGTTTGGGTGCCAGGAGGTTGCGTGGTGATTAAGGTGCTGGAATCCCACGTGGCTGACCACAATTCGAGTCCCAGACCTGGTAGCTTGAAACTCATGCCAGATATGCATGCGTATGTGCCCAAAATCCCAAGAGGAGAATGGAGAAGAAGGGATTGCAGCATGGCCACCTCCCAGGGAGTGATTTCTCACTTTCCCTCTCACTGTCTCTCTCTTGTCTCTCCAGTGAAAGCACTTGTCCTATGGCAAAACCTTAAAAAAGAAAAAAGATGGTGTCTTCCTGATGAAAAATTACCTGGAGAATTGGGAGAAAGAGAGCTTCATACCTGAACCAGTCAGATGAGGCCCTTAATACTCTTCAGTGACCCAGGTAACTACTGAGTCAGAATACGAGAGCTGGATGTCATTCTGGTCCAAGCCATGCATTTTATAGCTGAGGGAGCTGAGGAGTCTCCTGGAGTGACAGCAGAGAGAGTGAGGTTGGTCACCACCCTCCACGCCAAGCCGCAGCTCTGAGCAACGTCACTGGACCACTTTCTCCCCGGGAGGAGGGGAGCAAAGGAGATGACCTGGAGTCTTGTTATGACAATAACTAACAGGCTGTAATAACACCCACAAATCCAGCCCCTAGAACAATAGGGCAGGCCCTTCCCTCCTTATCAGCAAAGATGAGGCTCTACCGGAGAACTGGCAACTCTCTGAGAGGTGAATGCCTTCCTGACCTCTATAGCCACCCAACAAGAGCTGTTGCACCTGGCCTTGCCCCTCTCCCTTCTTTCTTCCCCTTTTCTCTTTCTCCTGCTTTTTTCTTTCGGTGGAGATGAGATTCCACTCTGACCAGGCTCATCTATTTTATGGACAATTTATTCTGCCCCCCCCATTTTGCCAGAGGACACGTGAAATCTAGAGAGAGAGACAGAGAGAAAGGGGATATGAGAAAGCACCCTAACGGGTCATGGCCAGCATCCCTTTCTTCTCTGTTTCTCCCTCCTGTAGGATTTTGGGAATGCACATACATCCTCCCAATGTGTTTCTCAAGCCACTGGGTCCCAGACTCAAACTGTGCAGTTGGCCATGTGGGATCTAGCTGCTTAACCACCATGCCATAGGCTGGCCCATTTTATGGAGAACTTCTTTCTTGCTACAATAGAGTCCTCTGGGTGCTCTCATCTCCTAAGAGGGGGGCATGAGAGAGGGGAACACACCTGGGAGCCTTCACTCTGGACCCCCAGGAGGCAGGGCAAGGATGAGAAGGCTGCTACAAGGTGATGGAGAGTTGAGGTGCCCCAGGGAGTGAGTTCCCGGTGCATTCCAGGGAAGGCTTGGGGCTAGCAGTTAAGCATTCTCTCAAAGCCCTTGTTTTTTTTTTTTTTTTTTAATAAAAATAAATTAAAAAAATAAAGAACTGACATTGAGCAAACAAAAAAGCTGTATTTGTAAATGAGCTTGTTTCTCATTCAAGGGCGACTCCTGGAGTCTGGGCAGCGGTAGGCTTGTGTGTGGTTGTGTGCACACACACGTGTGGGGGGGGGGTTGCACACGTGTGGGCCTGGGATCCTGAAGCTGTGGAGAAGGGGCCTTGGCTGGGGAGAAGGCAGGTGGAGCCTGATGAAGAGAAGACCAGGGAGGAGGAAGGGAAGTGGGGGTCTCTCAGGGGGTGGGAAGGGGGCGCAGTGGGGGAGGGTGTTGGCTTCACGCTGTTACTAGTTTGATTTATCCCTAATGAGTTCTCAGCACATGGCTGCTCCCGGCTCACTCCAGGGGCCAGCACGGCCTCCCGCGGGCCGCAGCCCGCCCCGACTCCACAGCAACAGCCGCAGCCCGCTCCGAAAAGAGCCAATTTCCACACTGCACAGTCCGCTTCACTCAAGGGGAAATCACATTTCCCTGGGAGAGCCGCAGGCAGCGCTTCACTCCACAGCCTGGCCGGCTGCCCCGGGGCACATATGCCGAGGAGTCGGCCCCCACCTCTCTGTCTCTAAGACCCAGAGCCTGACTTCTCGCCTCCTGCCAAGGCCTGAGCCCCCTGCCCTCAATGTCCAAATGGCTTCTCTCCATTGCTGGGCGCCTGGCTTTGACTGTTTCTCTGGAGGAGGGGTGCTGTCCAGGGGAGGATGCTCAGGAAAGAGAAGGAGGGGTCTTTGCCATCTCCTCCAGCCTCTTCCAGGAAGCAGGAGCAATCACCCTGGTGCTGCAAGGGGTGCGGGATGCAGAGACGGGGTTGATGATGGAAGTGTGTGTACGTGTGAGCAGGGAGCCTTGGGGACAGGTGTCTGCATCCCATGATGCTATGACCTCCAGGTTACATGTCCCAGAGGCCCCAGAGAGCCAAAGGAAGAGAAGAAAGCCATGAGGAAGATGCAGAGCCAGAGGGAGGGAGAGAGAGAAGAAACGCATTTCCCGAGCACATGCAGGACTCTAAGCCTTCACAAACATTTACTTTATTTTCCTAGCATCCAAAGCCCTGGGGACACAAAAGTCTCACAAGGGAAGAGAGAGAGAGAGAGAGAGAGAGAGCAGCCTTTGAGAACAGTGATGTTCTTTCCACCAGAGCCATAGCCGTGACCATCTGGGTGGCTCTATGTCAGAAGTGAAACTTGGGGCTGAGGAGCAGTCAGCTCCCCGACAGATGAACATGCTTTATGACCCTAATGGTGAAGGGAATTCAGGGGCAAGGACACAGGAGATGGGAGATCAGTCTGGCTCCAGCACTCTTCTGCTGATCTCGGGCCTTTCTGTCAGGGCTCTCAGCCAAGTTGGGAGTGTATGGCAGTGCTCTAACTGGACAAGTAACTTCCACCCTTCCTGCAAAACCAAGGGCTCCTGAGGCCCTTGTAGCGGCCCGTTCACACCCAGTTATTAGAGGCCTTAGAACGGGATGTAGATGACAAAGTCATCTCTTGGTCCCCATCTCCCCAAGTATAAAGCAGGACCAAAGTTCTGAATCACGTAAGTGGATGTGGAAGAGCTGTGTACATGGAAGAATCTCCACGTGAAGGGTTATTATAACTTCCGGGGCTGGAGGAGGACAGGAAAGGTTAAGTAGTGGGTGAAGAGGAAGCTTGGGAGAAAGCCACTATACCTACTGTCCTCACCCTGTCCCCCCTGACTGACCAGCTGACGTTGAATGATGGACAGCAGATGCTGAGTCCAAACCTCTTTCCTCCTGGACTCATCCCCGAAGATAAGGAAGAGATGAATCATATTAAAGCAGACTTCCATTGATATGAATGAGAAACAATGTGTGTGTTTCGGGGAAGAAGCAGGGGCAGATAGGAGTGAGAAAACCATAGCAAGTACTTCTGTCTCTCTAGCTTCCTACTTCCGAGTCTTATCACACAACCACTAACTCTTCATGTCTGAGGTTGGCTCAAAAGTTGAGCATGCACCTGGCACATAGTGGTGGGCAGAAAATTCTCTGACGTTCCTTTGTAACAACTCATGGCAAGAATATTGGAGAAGTGAGGGAAGAGGTAGAGGGGATTTGGAGTTAGACAGGGGGCTGACCTTGAAAGTGGGGCTCCCAGCTTTCCCCCATGCCTGCCCCTGGAAGGTAGAGGCTAGAAGGTCACAGTTCTGTCCCAAGGGCCACTGGCCCATGAAGACTTCCTGCAAGCTCCTGTCACCCTAGGCTGGGCTGGTGAGTGCTAGGGTAAGGAGGATGAGAGGGAGAGGGGTGAGGGTTGGGTAGGGATAGCTGCCCGGAAAACCCAGGGAGTCTCTCCATATGGGCAGTGAAAGTGATTGCTCTAGGTGCAATGGGGGTGGGTTAAGGGGAGTCCTTGATGCCTTGTAGATGTTTCAGGAAGGACCATGCTTCCTCCCTAATTCTCTCATCACCACACACCACTTCAACAAGCCTCACAGAAGCCAGGGCTCCTTCACTCCCCTGCACGACAAACCAACCCCCTTCATGACAAACCAACCCTCTTCACGCAGCCACCCACAGATGCTTCTCCCATTCCCAGGGGTGAAGGTGACCTTCTAGATCATCCCCAGCAGCCTCCTACATGTCCGCCTTGTCCTTGTCCTCACACCTTTTCTTTATGGTGCCCTGCTCATAAGCTACCCCAATTTTTCTCACCACCCCTGATGCTGGGATACCTCAAATCATCCCTCTTTTGCCCAGTACATAAATGACTATGTTTTGCAAGCCCCAAAGGGGTCCCCTGGTTTGACCATGGAAGGACTAGCTGGAGATGTGCTGGCCAGGTCCTGCTGCACTTGGGTCACACCACAGCAACCAAACACCAGCTCATTTTCTCTGAAAAAACTTCAGAGAAAGGAAGGTGAGTTTTGACCTGTGGTCATCTTAGCAAAGGCACAGTCCAAGTCCCTTTGGCATTTGGGACCTGCAGATTGACTGGTAGAGGTACGGAGTGTCTCCAGAGTTCTTACTACAAATGTGAAAGCTAGTGCAGCCCCGCACATGTCAAAGTCATTCTTGGGTCAGGGAGCCCAGGGTGCCAGGAGTTTTCAGGAAGTCTGTATGGGCCAGCAGCCCCTGGGACAGAACTGTTACCCTCTAGCGTTTACTCTGCAGCTCCAGGTTAGGCATGGTGGGAAGCTGAGAGCCCTGCCTTCAAGGCGAGCTTCCTCGTTAGTTCCAAGCACTCTCCGCCTCTTTCCTCACTGGGCCCAGAACCAAGTGGAAGGTTGTCTTAGAGCAGGAAAACAAAGGTTCAGGATTATCAAGAACCTCAGCTATAACGGGATTCAAGGTCTTGCTGACAAGGAAAGTCCTGTTGTTTAAAAATGAACCTCATATCAGATCCTGTCAGATAGGATAGGAATGGTTTTTCCTCACAGGAGTTTCACACCATGGCTCACCTATTCTCACATCACCCCATGAGGATCCTGGTCTCTCTTTGAGCAGTCTAAGGAAGAAGGATCTTTGTGTGTCATCCTCTGTCCTCCCTACCTTGCAGTCCCTAGCCCCTCTTCCACCCCACAACACCGATTGTCATCCATATTAACCTGACATCCAGGCTACAGACTCTTGCACCCTTGTTCCAGCTAGGTCCCACATGGAGACAGCCCCTGGTGGGCCAAGCACCCTGCTGAAGGCAGCACACCTGATGGATCTCCCCTGTTGTCTTTCCAAATTCCCTGGAGGAGGTTGTTGTGAGTCCCTGCAGGCTCCGTCACCCACTCCTGGTCCTACCTGTACCTGTTCACTAGTCAATTGGGAAAAGCTTTAGAACGAGATCCTCAGTGGCTGCCTCATAACCTCCGATGGGCCTAGAAACCTCTGGCATCCCTAATGAGGGCCTGTGATAGGGAGTGAAAGTGCTGGGCTTAGGGGGAAAGGTCTTGGTTGAATCCACTATCTCCACCTTGGACAAGTCATTTCAATTTTTTTTCTCTAAACCTTGGTTTTCTCATATGTGAAATGGGGACAATCCCAATTTAACACGTGTGCTTCTCACACAGGAGAGCTCAGTCTCTCCCTTCCCTCCTCTTGCATAGAGAAAGCCAAAGAGCTGTTTACATGCACTCCACTTTAGAGCTATTCCCGGATCCTTCACCCACTTCCCTGCTGGTTCTCTGGCTTCCTGTTGAAAACAACAGTAAGTACTTGTGGGGATGCTACAATTGGTCCGGCACTAAGCCAGGTGCTTGTTTTATCCTTATATTTACTCAGAATTGAAGAACACAAAGCCTGGAACAAGTGGTTTACCCAGTGTTAAACATCTATTAGGGCAGAGGAAGAGTGCTAAGTTGGGGCTCTAGGCATGAGAGGGTATCTTCTAACCCATAGCCCTGCAGTGAGCTCCTGGGTCCCTCAGCCCTGAAGTTCTTGGGAGAAAAACCCAGCCCCAAAGCCTGATATGAAGAGCAATGGTTTATTGAGTCATGTGGCAGTGGGCTGTCTTTATAAAAGAAAGAAGCACTGAGGAGAGAAGCCCAACAAGGCAGGGAGACAATTCACTTGGAGGCCAAAGTCTGGGGGTGAAAAGAGGGAAGCTTGACTTGAACAGAGCTTCATTTACAGTATTTACAGTCAGGCCTTGGGGCAGGATCTTGGGGAATGCAGAGATGGCACCTCCATTGCTGGCTTCAGAGGGTGCCTCAGGGTCTCTTCAGTAGCTGTGTGGGCTTGAGCTGCAAGAAGTACACTTTGCTAGCAGGAGTTGTTGGGAAGGGTGAGTGGGTCCCCCACAATTCTGCCTTGCTCTGTCCTGGGCAGAGCCACACCTTACCTCCCAGGGACCAGGACCCTTTGCAATGACTGTCTCAAGCTGCTTTAGGCTGGTCTGGATAACAGCAGCTAGCAAAGGGATGACCCACTGGGGGAGAGACTGTGATGCTGCTTGTACGTTCCAACAGCAGGCAACAGGAAGGTCTGTGGACAACCGGGTGGAGTTTCTGACTGACTTGCCCCCGCCCTCAGCCCTTGCCCAGGAGGGAGGTGTAGGAAGAGCCAGGCAGACTGAGTAGAGAAGGTGGACAGTCAGAGCCTTGGCTCTGGTCAGGGGAGGCTGAAGGAGGGGACTCTCAGGGTACTGGCAGGAAGAGCCTTGGCACTGGCTGTGACGTGTGAGCTGGACGTGCTTACAGTTCCCAGTTGGTAGTGCTGTGTTGATGCCAGAGCCACGTGGTGCCCATGTGTGTCCCTCAGGCCCAGGAAGGCCCTTCAACCAGCCTCCTCAAGCTCCCTCTTCTCTCCTTGGGTGGGTACCAGCCAGGGCCACATTGTTCCTCCCATGTTGTCTCTCTCAGAATAGGAGAGTTCTCTTT
>NW_006160024.1:3099722-3117790 GCF_000334495.1 Tupaia belangeri chinensis
CCCTGGGACTCCTGCCCCTCATTAAGGAGTCTTAGAGGACAGTTTGGCCTTCTCCAAGGTCATCCTGTCTTTCATGATTCATTAAATTAACCACATAGGGAGTGAGTCGCAATGCTGGACTTGTGGTTATTTTTCATGTAATAAATAAAGATTCCTTTGTGTGACTCTCTGGGGCCTGTCCCAGGCCGAGTCCTCCTGTTGCTCCGTGGCTCCCAGCGTCCCCATGGCAACTACAGATGGTCAAAGGCCGTGGCGGTGGTGGGCGGTGCGCTTGGCCTTGATGTGGAACTGTAATAATATGGGGAACCTGGACATGTTAGAAAAAAATAACAACATCACCGCTGGTCAGAGGGGAAATTGCACCATAGCCTTCCCCAGCATTTGCTGACCTTAAGACAGCACAAGTTAATCATTCATCCCTCTGGCCTATCTGATCATCAAAGATTAACTCCTCTCTAGCCCTGCTTCCTCCTTCTCTGGCCTCACCTTTGAGTTTCTGGCCAGAATAAGATTGGTGCCTTCTTGCCCCCCTCTCCCCATGGCTGCTATGACCTTCAACACCTTCACTGCAGAGAGAGGGCAACGGAACAGCTGCATGGGTAACCCTAAAAAAACTAGCACAAGGTGGGGGGAGGTGATCGGGACTCTTTTCAGTCTTGCCCAAACAGCCCCAGGTCAAGGAATCCTCCTTGTAAGATCCAGGGAGATTAGACTCCCAGCTGGTTACAGAGGGTCTGGTTTGAGGGTCTCCAGGGAGATGCGTGGCACACCCACAGGATAGGCAGTTCTGGGAGGCTCAGTGGGAAGAATCCCTGGCCCCTGGAATCTCACTGCCCTCTCTGGCTAACTGGAGCAGAAAAGTAGCTTGGAACTGAACACACCCAGCAAACAGGGCCAGGTCAGCCATCCTCCCAGACATTTCTGCAACACCAGGAGGGAAGGTCAAGAGAGGGGCCTAAGGGCAAGGGTAGACTTGTGGGAGTCGGCCACCCTGTGCCACAGTTTCTCTCTGGCTCAGATATTCCCAAGGCCAGCATTTAGGGAGGCTCGGGGTGGGGGTAGTGTTCCCTCCAGTCTCCACTGTGGGGCTTACTTTCGTAAAAAACTTCTTTCTCCAGCCCAGGGCCACAAAGTGAGAGAAGGGTGAAGAGATCCTCTGGAGTTCTGTCTCCGGACTTTAACCCTCAATGCTGTCCACTCCTCAAGCCAACAATAGAGAATGTGGTGAAACAAAGGACTTTTGTGTAAGGGTTTTGGTGCTGAATCATGACTATTTGTGAACCACTTAGGTGGTTAATGGGGGGCAGCAGACGGCATTCTTGAGCTCAGCTCCCAGGAAAGAGGGTAGCCAGCAGGCTGGCAGGATGCCCCTGAGTCACCGTAGTCTGCTGCTGCTGCACTGGGAGCCCTTGGAGGCAGGAGGTCCTTTTCTTTCCTTGATTCCACCCCTGCCCTTCCCTCAAGGCTGGATCCGTGAATCTTATACAGAATAGCCATTTAGTAAACATGATCTCAGACAGCAGGAGGAAGACCTAAGCCAGGATGTCTCTGGCCTTCTGCCCTCTTCCCCCAACCAGGTATATCTCCTGTCACCTTCTTCAATTACAAACACCTGCCTCTCCAGGCCCCTGTCTAACCTGGGGACTATTGGCTTTCAGATGGCTTCATTCTGGTCTTGTTCCCCACTCCGTACAGCCCGGCCCCACCCAGCAGAGACCTGGATGGCCCCAGGGACTTACTCAGCAAGCTGGAGTTGGGGAAGCGCCAGGCCTCGCTGTAGGAGGAGTAGGGGGTGTGGCCGTAGGCATTGCCAGAGTATTCACTTCCTGTGGGTAAGAGGCCTGTGAGTGATGGCACCAGGGTAGGTCTGGGGCTGAGGAGAGGGTCTACAGGGCTCACAGAGGGTGAGCTGGGAGGCTGGGGGAACAGGTGGAGCCATGGCAGGGACAGCAGAACTCAGAAGATCCCACCATCAATTCCTTTGGGAACCCTTTGGTCTGGGTCATTTGGGACCACATGCTAAAGACACTGCCCTGACACATTACAGCTCTCACAAGAGCTCCAGGAGGTAGATAAAGATATCATTATCTCTACTTTCCAGATGAAGAAACTGAAGCCCTGGAACTTGCAGAAGCTCACACAGTGGAGGGTTTGGTGGACTTTGGAAGCTATGTTCTGATTCTAGGGCCCAGGTTCTAACTGCTGCTTCTGCTGCTGTTTGGACCTACTGCAGGGAGATACCCAGGGCAAGGGGAGGAGGCTAGCAGCCAAAGAGGAAATTGATAAATATGAATGATACATATGAATTTTTAGCCTTCACAGGTGTAAGTTGTCGAGTCTGTGTGTGGGAGGTCAGTGGATGACGAGGGAGAGTCCCAGAGGCACCAACCTTAAGTGGAGAAACTATGTCTTGCTTTGAGGAGTCTGAGGCCTATCCTGAGTCTATCATTTTAAGCAAACTCAGTATATGAAGTGATACAAAGTAAATCAGATCACCTCCTGCCTTGAATGGATTCATAGCTTTCCCAAAAGCAGAGTTTACCAAAGAAAGTACTTAAGAATTCCCTTACAGAACAGCAAAGTCAAGCTGTCCACTACAGCCACCACTGGGGCTTAGCACAGAGCTTAAGTTTACACACAGTGCACCCCTTCACTCTGACAACCAGCCTATGCAGTACTTATCCATACTGAGGAGTTTGGAGTATAGCCTGACCAAGAAATTTGCCTGGAATCACACTGTTGACAGATGGCAGGGCAGAACTTGACCTGAGGGCTCTTACATCTAAGTTCCAGATAATCCATTTATACAACTAGGAGAGGATTCCATTCATAAAGCCAGATTCCTGCTAACCCTGAGATCTAGTGAATATCCAGTCTTTTAAAAACTCAACTGTGATTGTGAGCTAAGTGTCTTCTGTGGCTCCTATTCTTCCCATGCTGTCTGGAGAGAACTTGACACTCCCTGGTTCTGGAGGTGGCCTGCCTGTAATCAACCCCCCTGCTCCCCACTTCGTGGCTCTTTAACCTGGGACAAGTCACTTCACCTCTCTGAGCTTTGGTTTCCTTATCCGTAAAACGGGGCATGTTATTGTCCCTCTCATGGGGTATAGTAGGATTAAACAAGATAATACCTATTAATTGTTACTTAGTACCATGCTTGATGTACAAGAAGCACTCAACAAATGTTAGCTTTTATTATTTTCCAATTAAACAAATGCTAAAATAAAGTTCAGTAGAGGCTTGAATCAGTCATTCATTTAGCCTTAAAACATGAACTGGGGCTGCTTCCTTGTCAGAGGAATAAGCATTTGTACAGGAGGGTAGACGTGAGCAGGAGTTTGAAGCAGAGGAAGGCTACTGGATCCTTTGTCTAGGGAGTCAGTGATAGGCACACAGTCAAAACAGTAAATTCCTTAGATCAGGGACAAAATCTAATATAAATTGGATGAAAAATAGATATAAGAGAAGGAAAATAGGGCACAGGGAACAAAGAAAAAGATAACCAAAAACAAAAAGCAAAGAAAACTAGGAAATCATCTACTCTAACCATTCATTTAACAAATGAAATTGCTACCCAGAGAGGAGAAAACATTTGCCTAAGGCTGCAAGTTCAATTACACCCAGAACTAGAAGCCTGGTTCTGACACCAGCGCTCTTTCTTGTAACCCACAGTACAAATTATTCCATTTACTGTAGGCATCCCTCAGATGCACCTGGTTTCAGCATTTCCTTTAAGGAAGCCAATCCTACCATGGCTACACAGCAAGGGACCCATGCCTTCATCCCATCCTACCCGACGCCAAATACTGCAGGCTCTAAAGGATGAGGAACAGAGATGGGAACGATATCTGCCTTATTGCATTATTGTTTATCCGTGTGCCCACTCACATTTATTATTTATCCATGTGCCACTTATTTATTTATTGAACACACACCCACTGAGCACCTATCAGCCTCAGTCACATAGAGGATGGAGTAAGGAATGGGGCTCAGGAGTTGGTACCATTGAGTGTGGCATCTTCTTACTGCTAGATCTATCAGCCTGCCAGCAGTCAAGGCAGATGAAAGACCACCAGTCATCTTTGCTCTGCATCTCACCCATTTCACTTTTCCAAGGGACTTGGCCCTGAAATCATCCTCAGTTTTTGTTGTTTTTGTTCCCTCAATTCCTCCTTTTTGAATTAATCACTCCTGATTCAGCCTCCAAACACAGTCTGCTACCTTCCATCTTTAAAAAATTATCTCCCTGGAACCAGCAGGTGGCATAATGGCTATGTTGCTGGACTCCCATATGGTCGACTGTGCTTCGAGTCCTGGACCCGGTGGCTTAAACTCATGCCAGGCATATGTGCATGTGTGCCCAGGATCCTGAGAGGAGAATGGAGAAGGGATTGCGGTGTGGCCATCCCCCCTGTAAGATGATTTCACACTTTCTGCCTCTCTATCTCTCTCTGTCTTTCTGGCAAGCACATGTGCCAGAAAAAAACTCAGAAAAAAAAAATTCTCTCCCTACTCCACATCCTTCTCTAACTACCAATACCCATTTCTGTCCCATGGTCTCTGCCTTTACCTTCTCATCTCCTTCCAACCAGGCCAATGTAGATGCCCTTAAATCCTCATAGCCTCTAACCCAGTCACTCAGTGGTCATGCCCATGTTCACAATTCCCTCACTCTATTAGGTTATCAGTCCCTCTATGCCTTTGGGTATTGTGATGCCTTGATCCCCTGGTTTTTAAAACATGACCCAGTCACTGTCCACATTTCATCTTGTGATGTTTTCTCCGACCAATCACTGTTGTTTGATAGATTCCACCTGACTCCTGTGTGCCCTCATGCTAAGTTAGCTCCTGCCTTAGGGCCTTTGCACTTGCTGTTCTTTTGGCCCAGGGATGATCTGCCCATTTATCGCTTGGCTGACCACTTTGAACACCTTCTCAGAGAGCTCCCCTGATCATTCAGTCTAAAGTAGTCATCGCCTCTCTCTGTGGTTCTTTATTATCTCTTCCCATTTTGTTGTCCTCACAGAACTTATCACCATCTGAAATTACAATGTTTATTCATTCATTGATTTGTTTACTGATCTTTTATCTGCACTATTAGGTTGTAACTCCATGAATAGAAGGAACTGTCTCACTGTACCCCAGAATCCCACAGAGTAGATCCTCAGCCACTGTACACCTATACCCCCCCCACACAGTATATATATATATATATGTTGGGTCGTTGGGAAAATCATGATGCATTTTTGCATAGAAAAACATATGGAAATACATCCTGAGTTTTCCAACTATATATATATATATATATATATAATAGTGGTGTCATATATTATATTTATATAATATTATACATATTATATAAATACATATAATAATATATTGTATTATATATGATATAATAATTATAATTCTAATATTATACATATATCATATGTATATATATATTATGTGTATATATATATACACACACACACATATTTTGTGAGAGACAGAGCACTGCGGGTGGGATTAGGGGAGAAATAGAGAGAGAGGGAGAAATAAAGAAACAGAACTAGAGATAGGTATTGTTGACAGGTCTGGCTTGTGATCCTCCTGCTCCAGCCTCCCAGGTACTAGGACCACGGGCATGCATCACTAAGCCCAGCTGTTTAAGTGGGACTGGTAATCAAACCTGGCCCTCCATGATTTCAGTCATTATACAGCAGTGCCTTCCATTTTGTGCCACTCTAGCTAGGCCTCAACCAGTATGTGTTAAGCAAAAATGTGGAACATGAATGGAAAAATGCCAGGATGAATGGAAGTGTGGATAAAGGAAGAAAGGATGATAACAGAATGAAGAGATGAGAAGGTAGGCGCATGGAAAGATAAATGGATATATGGATGGATTGAATGGATGTGTTTATGAATGGATAGAGAGATGGATGATGGCAGGATAGAAAGACAGATGGATGGATGGATGGATGGATGGATGAATGGATAAATGGATAGATGGAAAGGTGAATAGAAAGATGAAAGAATGGATGAAAAGATGAATGGATCAAAGAATGGAAGGATAGATGGGAAGATGTAAGGATTTATGGCAAATGTACATAGAGATGAATGAATGGAAAGATGGCTATATGGATCCATCTATCTGAAGTTGTTGATTCCACTTCAGAACTCATGTGAGGGTCCTTAACTATACTAGTAGAGGCAGAGCAAAGAAAGAAAAAAGAAGGTGGCAAAACAGAAGGTGAATGGACAAAAGAAATCTGTGTCTCGGTCATTTTCCACCGCTGCTTTCCTAGAGCTGCTCTTTATTTCTGGTGTAGTAAGATGCAGTATGGTGTAGTGGAAAGCACGAGACCGCAACCAAAAGACCAGTGCTGGAACACTGCAGCTACTTTGTATGGTTATGACCTGGAGCTTTGCTTTTCCAAGCCTCAGTTTCCTCTCTATAAAAGTGGGTATAAAAGTGACTGGGCCAAGTTTTATATCCTATACCAGGGATAGCTGAAGGCGTAGAGGGAGTGATAAGCTAAGAGAAAGAGGGAGTTAATCCTCACCATAAAATGGTGATTAAATGAGAAATAAAAGAATGTGTACAAATGTCCAGGTATGAAAAAGTGCATATTAAATGCTCACTTCTTTTCTTCCGATATTAATTGAAGAACATCATTGGCACGCCTTGCTCTAAATATTTATTATCTACCTAACATACCACAGTAGTGGTCAATGAGTTTATCGTCTTTAATTGAAAAAACGTCTCCATTCTGTCAACTGGGAGATGACCAGCAGTGGTAAGAGATGGACATATAATTTTTCTACATAAAAGTTCCTTAATAATTCATTTGCACAATGGTGCTCCTAGGGACCAGGTGATGCATTTAAATAGTACTGCATTTTTTGAAAACTGATTTGCATGCAACTTGCTGGAAGTCCATCCACTACGTAAGGCAAGGCCTCTCCCTTTTATAATTCACTTGCAGTTAACATCATAGTTGCACAATTTTTTATAAAATTTTTCTTTTCACAGCACCTACTCAGGAGAAGGTCTTTTTGGAAACAACCTGGGAGCCTTTGATGAGAGGTCCAAGTCCTCCAGCTACCTCACAGGTCAGACTCTGGGCCCCAGGAACCCCTTGCCCTGGGCCTGCCCTCAGGGAATGATTCATAATTAAGAGGAAAGCCTTGTGCTTTATGTTTCTGCCTCCTCCTCTAAGCAGGCAGCAGGGGAAGGTGGAGGGGTTGGAAGGGGGATGGGGGGAGCCGACTGGAGCCTGGGATTTTGATTGAGAGGCCCCATTATCCACACTCTTAAAAAAATAACCGAATCTTTTCCTTTTTTATCTTGACCAATCTCATTTCACGCTCCAGAAGAGGAAGGGAGGGAGGGAGGGAGTCTGGGCCAGAAGGGAGAGAGGAGTCAGTATTCTGTATTTTCAACGCTGCATTAAGCACATTGCCACGGTAACCAGGCAGCAACAAGTGCCAGCTCAGCAGGTTCCCAGGGAGCACAGAGCCTCCTTTCCTCCTTTCTCCCTCCCCTCCCTGTGCCCAGGAGAGCCCAGCCCACCTGCCTCTGCTCAAGGTGCCCAGAGTGGGTGGCTGGTAAAGATTAACCCTTGCCATGGAGGAGGTAAGCCAGCCTGGAGAATGCACTAAGTCTCTGGGGACAGAGCCAGGGCAGCTGGCCTAGGGATGGCATAGGGGTCATGGATGCTCTGAGTTTAGTCCTTTTCAGAAGCTCCAGTTTCCCCAGCTTCTCTGGGCAGCAGAAATACCTCAATTCCATTCTACCCATCCTGGAACCTTTCCTAAGTGGCTCCCAAAAGAGTGACACATGTCCAAAGAAATTCTCATTGTCATTATTTGTCCGGACCTTGACATTCTTGGGTCACCACTGGATAAAGATTGGCAGACTCAAGTGACTGACAGGCAGGATTCCAGGACAGTCCAAATGAAGATGGAGAGTATTTCCAGTTCACCTCATACTCCATAGTACTCTTGGAGTACCTAGAACCTGGGTCCCAGTCATGGAAGGTTGAATGAGTGTGGAGGTGTGGAGGACATAGGAGGATGTATTTCAATCATTTCATCATTCCTATTCAGATTTTACAGAAGAGTAAACTGAGATTGAACAGGATTAACTCACTGAGAGACAATGGACTGCTCAAGGCTGGGCTTGTGTTTAGCTCACGGTGTTCTGTTGACTTCTAGAATATGCTCCATTAACGCTCACCAAAGCAGTGGAAGAAGTGGTGGAGTTCAGTTTGAACACTGTCTGTCTCAGCCTCTCCCTTTTTATCATGGTAGGTAATCTGGGAGAGCTGAAGCTGGGATGAGTTAAGGATCTAGGACTCCACTGGAGCATTTTCTCTAGGCATTTATAGGATGACCCTTCAATTCATCCTTCAGTGTCCTTCAGGGAGCCAATGAATGAGACACAATCTACCTCTTGGAGCCAATGAGTGGGACATAGTCTACCTCTTGCCCCCTCTAGTCCCACCTTTCTCTAACACTTTCCCTCTGCAATGCTCCCCCTTACCTGCCACCATGCCTGCGATGGCAGAAGAGGCATAGCTGCCCTGTCCGCTGCTGGGGATGTGGGGTGGATATCCGGGCAGCGTGGGCCCCACCATCTCTCGCCCTGGAAAATATAGCAGAGTTATCAGTTGGCCCACAGGGGCTCCTGTACTTACTGACTCTCTCCTGAGGCTCAGAAAATCTTGCCTTTTGTCAGTCACATTCTCTCTAAATCCACTTCTTTTCTCCTACTCTGAGCCCAAGTTCTTGTTTCCTCTGGTCTTCTGTAGGACAGAAGCTCCACCATGCAGGGAGCATTTGTGACTGAACAGCCAGACTGGTCCATGTTCCCTATGTTTTTTTATAAATGGATGCTATTTTATTAATTCACAGAAATGTCATGGTATTGGAAAGCAGGGGGGCAAAGTCTTCCAGGTTTTTGTTATCTCCCACAGCAAGCAACATGGTGGTGGGCCACATGAATACATTAGAGCCACTTTGCTTATCCCTCTCAGCCATAGCTCTGAGGAGAACCAAGAACAAGGCCTTGGGTAAGGATGACAGATGAGACCCATCACCAGCCTTTTTTGGGCCTGTGGCAGACATTGCTAATTAACCACTACATTCTTCTACAGCAAACCAGAGAGGGAATCCCACTTAGCCTGGTCTTCCAGGTAGATACAACTTATCAGAGATGCAAGGGACAAGAAACCTATTGGTTTTTCTTTACTTAGAAAGGAGACATGGCTGATTACACATGACCATGAGCCATACATCTGTCAATTACATTTCTGAAAAGAACCATTTCCAGCAATACAGACATTCTCTCTTTATTTATATTTGTGGGTTAAATGCCACTTTGGGGATACCAAGACAGCTCTGTAAAGACCCCATTTCTCTGGTTCTTTTGCTCCTTATAACAGAAAGTTAATCCTCCCCATTCTGGAAATTCCACCTAACATGGAGAGCTTCTCCCCATCAGCCCAATATGACAACAACCATGACCCCTGCCTCATGCCCCTCTTCTATTGTCCCCGTGTCCTGTGGGACTAAACCGGTCCCTCCTATGCCCCAAGATTCTTGGCAAGATGATAATATCTCCTGGTTTGCTCAGCTCTGCCTAAGTGAAGACCACTTACCCATAATAATGCCTATTTCTTTTTCAAAATGTCCAGTTTGAATAATGAATTACTTAGTCATTCTAGTTCTTAATGATGTTTAGTTTCTCAATCTGAGCAATTTTGACATTTTAGGTGGGATGTTTCTTTGCCAAGGGGCTGCCCTGTCCATTGTAGGATATTTACCAGCTTCTCCCACCTCTATTCACCAGACGCCAATAGCTGTTCCCACCCAGTATGATAACCAAAACTGTCCCCAAACATTGCATATATCCCCAGTGGAGAAGCAGTTAGGGGCAAAACCACCCCTCTTTGAAAACCCTGTGTTAGATGATGACCGTGTTACCCAAACACCTTCTGTCCTTTCCACATTGAGGGCTGATTTCTTGCAGGACTTCCATGGACCACTCTGAGCCTCTGTCAACCACCTGACCAAGTTCATCTCTTCAATGGCACTATTGTGCAGCTTCCCTCCCATCAGTCCCCCTTTTCAAAGTTTTCCATTCCTCAGCCACTTCAAGAAGTGTCTAGCAGTTAGCGAAATGGCTATGTCACTGAACTCCCATGTAGCCAACCACGATTCAAGTCCTGGACCTGGTGGCTTAAACTCACGCCAGACACGTGTACATGTGTGTCCAAGATCCCAAGAGGAGAATGGAGGAGAAGGGATTGTGGCGTGGCCATCCCCCTTGGGGGGTGATTTCTTGCTTTCTCTCTCTCTGTCTCTCTCTGTCTTTCTGGAGAGCTCGCACACTTCCTATAGCAAAAAGCTCTCAAAAAAAAAGAGGTGCCTAGTAATGATGGAAAGGGAACCCTATGAGTTAATACCACAGTGACTGTTTCTACCTTACCTCTCTTTCTGGTGATTTCCTGAAGACAATTATGACAATTATTCAACAAATACTAATTGACTAGGTACTTCTGTTAAGCCCTTGGGGACATGGCAGGGAGCAGGAAAAATTAGTAAGGCTAGGCACTACAAGATGAGACCTAAACTGGGATGTGCATTTGGAGCCAAGCCGAGAGGTCAGCAAACAAGACTACACATACTCAAACTCTGTCCTTCCTCTGGAAGGAAGAATCTAGCAATCAGAGGACTTGGCATCCTTGTCCTGCTTCCATGGCTAATTTTCTGGGTTCCCTTAGACTAGCCACTTATGTGTCCCATGCCTCAGTTTCTTCATATGTCCAATGGGAAAAAAATAAGAGTAGCCTATGTACTTTATTACTATTACTGTGAGGTTATCAGCATATTCAGAGGCAGCGTTTCATGCTACAGGTAGACATTGATTAATATGATGCACACATTCTAGAAATGGTTATATGTCAATGGAACTCTTGTAGAAATAAATCCTCTTTGAAATAAGCATTAGTGTGTATTGTTTAAAACTATGTGTTGGGGCTGGCAGGTGGTGTGGTGGTGAAGGTGCTAGACTCCCACATGGCCAACCATGGTTCAAGTCCTGGACATGGAGGCTTGCTTTCTCTCTCTCTCTGTCTCTCTTTGTCAAATTGAATAATAATAATAAATAGATAAAATTAAATAAACAATTATATATATATATATACATATATCTGTGTGTGTGTGTATATATGTATGTATATATTAATCTGTCTTTTTCTCTAGTGTACAGTGGTGGTAAGTACTGAACCAGGTAGGATAGAAGCCCCTGATATTCTACAGCAGAACCCATTCACCTGATACAGGGTCAACAAAAGAAAAAATGAATTTTTTTCATTTTTTGGTAAGGAGAGGGGGATTTTAGTATATTTAGAGGTAGGAGAGAAGTTTGCAGTGGATGTGCCAAGGTAAGGTCAGTCTTATATGAAGAAGACTTCAATATGATTGACCCTCAGATTCAGACCCCTTGGCCTTCAGTTGAAACACCTGGCTAGGCACTGGGTGAGAAAGTGGGAGTGACAGGAAGTTTGTGAGTGCAGAAGCATGAGGTGCTGATGGGTGGCATGGCAGGAAGTGACAGAAGCGGGTGGTGGCTGACTCAGGCCTGATACCTTCTCCTTTCTATTTCCTTCTCTCTGAGAGACAGAGACAGACAAACAGAGTGCGCTCCAGACCCAGGCCAGATGTAATGAAGGACAAACTGCTTGATTTCTGTGAATCACATCTTCCAGAGAGTATTAATCAAGTTTACCATACTACTTTATTGATTGGTAGGAGTTTCTTGCCACACCATGTTAAGAAGGATTCTGAGGCAGCATCTGTGTCTACCATGACTGGGCTTGGGTGCTGAGTCTTAGTTCTCTGGCCACTGATGTGCCAGTGCCAGCCTAGTGTTCTCCAGGGCTCCTTCTGGCTCCAGCATCCTGTGGCCATACTCCCATCACCTGATCTTGCTGCTTTTTGAGCTTCACAACTTAGTAGAGTTCCAGGCTACATACTCTCCTAAGGCCACAGTTTAATTTAGTCCACAGTTGCCTCCATATGGCCCACCTCATTGGAATTAGCTCCCACGCTGCCTTTACAAATGAGATTCATGTGTCTAACTCCCTATATTTTAAGATTTTGATCATTTCCCTTTAGTCCCTTACTTGTCTCCCACTAATTTCTCACTTTCTATCTCTCTGTCTCTCTCTTTCTGGTGAGTGCACACCCTATAGCAAAAAAAAAATTTTTATATAAAATAAATGTCCATTAGTATCTGCAGGGTGTGGGTTCTAGGATACCTGATGATAGAAAATCCAAAGATGCACGAGTACCTTACATAAAAATGCATAGTATTTGCACATAACCTGCATACACACTGCCATGTATTTTAAATCATCCCAGGTTATTTACAATACCTAGTACAATGTAATCCTGTGTAAGTATGTTATATTGTTTTATTTAGAAGATAATGACAAGGAAAAAAAAAACCCCTGCCATGTGTTCAATACAGACACAATCAATTTTTAAAATTATTATTATTTTCAATCCACAGTTGGTTGAATTTGCCTGTGAGGAACCTACAGATAAGGAGGATCAAGCATACATGGTTTCTTCCAAAAAGTCAAGAACTTGGGACCAGCAGCTAGCGTAATGGCCATGTCGCTGGACTCCCACGTAGTCGACCGCCGTTTGAGTCCCGGACCCGGTGGCTTAAACTCACGCCGGGTGCGTGTGTGTGCATGCCCAAGATCCCAAGAAGAGACTGGAGGAGAAGGGATTGCAGCGTGGCCATCCCCTCTGGGGGGTGATTTCTCGCTTTCTATCTCTCTGTCTCTCTCTGTCTGTCTGGCGAGCGCACGTGCCCTATAGCAAAAACCCCTCAAAAAAAAAAAAAAGTAAAAATAAAAAAAAGAATCTAAAAAGTCAAGAACCTTGAAACTTCCTTTAAAAAATTTTTTTAAAACTATGGAAGCCATAAGGTGGAGGCATTCCATCATGGCCTAACTGTGCCCTCCTATCTACTTATCTGTTCCTATGGCTCTCCATCATGTATCCTTGCTATGTAATTCACATCTCCAGTGTACTCAAAGGTATTTCCAACGAGTCCCTATTTTTCAGAAGTTGGAATGAGGTGTAGGACCACGTTGGCTAACTGAGTGGGGTTCTTTAAGCAAACTCTAACACCCATAATTATTGGTAAATATTCTAAATGTTGGTGGAGACCTGGATTAGAAAGCCATTACCTGGAGGAATGCAGAGGGTAGAGGTGACTTCAGGCTACTTTAATTGCTCCCTTTGATGTCTGCCCTCTATGTAACCTCTTTTCAATTCCTTATCTTGTTCTGATAGCAAGGAGAATTTATGGCAACCCAGAAATCTCCTTGGCAGGATTACATATAATTTTGTATAAAAGGATGGAGGAGGGTAATGGGCTCTTTCATGATAAAGCCTAACTTGGAGCTTTCCAGTCAGCTGAGCTGGAGTCAGCTTGAAGCAAACAGGACCAGGACAGCTTTGGAATCACTGGTTGGCCAGTGCATTGGGAATCCTGACTGGGATGTCTGAAGGAAATTGGCAGGAATATTAGGGGCAATCACCCTATTCCCTACATCTTGATGTGCCCTTTTTCTTGGCTGATGGGGGAGAAGCTAAGATCTGGACAGTCACCCTGGAAATAGCACTGTCAGAACCACTGGGCTAGGAGAAGATGTGCCCTGAGAGAGAAACTCCATGAAGCAGGTAAAGGAGTTGCAGGAGATGGTAGAAAGGGTCCTCAGGATGGGGTTGGGGGGGGTCCCCTCGGGGGAGCTGGTAGGTCCAGGTAGGTTAGAGCTGAGCTGATGATGGAATAAAAGCTCACAGGGGTTTTCCTCTTCTCCTCTTGTCTGTATTAATTAAGATTAATTTGGTTTCTGCATTCTTTCCTTTCTCTCAGAATCACCTCTTCCTCCCTTCCTCTCTCAGCCTCCCTCTCTGTCCACTTCTACCCTCCAACTCTTGAGATCATCCCTTCCTAATGTTCTCCTACTCTGTTATTTCCTCCAAAGCCCTCTCATCATGACTCAGTCACAGGTTAGGTATTGACCAGTGGCCTCAGGTGGAGAGTCTGTAGGGAACTCCAGGTCAGTATCCTGTACTTGCCATGGACATCAGCCATTATCTGCTTTGTGTCTGAGACACAGGGCTAGATTCAGCCTTATGAACTACAATCTTAATTTGTTTCCTGCTCTGGGCCACTTGCCTGGGTCCCAGGTCCTCCAAACCTGGGCACTCTTCCCTTTTCTAAGAGCCCCTGCCTCTGTGCTTAATCCTCACCCTCTGGGCTAGGTCCTGTGGTCACCCATTGGCCTTCATGGGTTCAACACCCTATACTTCAACAGCATTTGAACTTGGCTTTGGAGGTCACCTGCTTGAAGGACCTGCCACTGTTACATATCGGGTTTCCTGAATGACCACCTGGTGTCTGCTTCCAGTTTTTTTGCCTCACCAGCTGGATGACTTTGGTCCTGCAGCTGACCTGGAGAGTGGGCACATCCATTAAATTAAGAGCTAATGGACACTGGAAGTGTCACTCCCAATTGATTGCATGCTGACAGGGGACACTAGAAGCTATAAAAGAATGACAGGGAGGGGAGAAAGTGTGGAGATTTGGGAGGGTAGGAAGTTTACTCCAAGCTGTTTTAACTTTATATCACAGCCTGAATCTGGACTCTGACGTATCTATCAGCTCTGGACTGCGTCTGTCCTTCACTATTCTCTCAGCTGGTCCTGCCAAGCCTCTTCACAGCTTGCACAGCAACTGAAGAACTGCTCCCTATCATCACATGCTTCATCTATACCCCCACCCTTTGCCTGCTGCATTGCAGCCCACCTGCTCTGGCCTGCTATTGAAATGGGACATAAGCCTTGCCCTGTGATAGGGCCAGTCCACCCTACAGTAGACAGGATCCTCTCCTTACCTCCCTCCTTCCTCCTTCCCTATCCCATCTTCCCTGGCTGACAGTTTCACTCAGCTCACAGATTTTTTTTCCTTTAATCACTTCAGTCAAAACAAATGACCTATCTCTGCTGACTTCATCCTCTTGAAATTTCAAACTCCAAGTCAACATTTTCTTCCTTGCTTCAGAGCCTTGAACACTGTCTCTGCCCACCCACTGGGTGTCCAACTCTCCCAAGAGGACCTCCAGGGTTAGCTGAAGGGACACACGGTGGGGGCAGGGTGGGGGAGAAAAAAAACCATGTTCCATACAGACAAAAGCGTAAAGCTGATTATAAGAAAGGGTCATGGACTTGCGTCAGATGACCTTATGGTCCCTCTGGGCTGGAAGAGGTTCTCCTCCTCTAGTGTAGGGTTTTCAAGGTCAAGACTTTCTGGAGGCAGGGTCCTACTGCAAACACAGCAGTTTTTCACTGGTCTGGTTGGGATACTTGGCCATCAGGAGAGCATTTTGAGGCCCAATGCTTTTGAACACCATGGGTCCAGATAGACTGTCTGACTACAGAAACTCTGTAACAGGCTCCCCTGCCCTGCCTCTTTACTGTGATATCTTAAGGTAGTTGGGGTGAGGTGGAGAGGAAGCAGGGAGGCATTTGCTCTCTCAGTCAATAACTGCACTCCCTGGAGACAGCTCTAACATTAAAGAGTCTTCTATTGCTGAACTTAAAGCTCGCTGGCTCCCTCCACTGGTCCTGGGTCCCCCTTGGGTCCACATCTAAAAGCCTCATTTCTACAGAAGTCCCTGAAATAACTGAAAGCCACTGTGGACCTCTGCCTGTGCCCTCACTACCCCTTAGGTCAGCCCCCCAAGCCAAACACCATTGACTCTTAGCTGTTGCTCAGAGTCCTTCTGCCAAGGAAAGCCAATTCTACCTGGCTCTATGAGAGTTCTGACCCACAGGGTGCCCAGTCTTCACTCTGCTGGACACGAATGTTGCGATCCAGAGACTGTGGCCAGCCCTTCCCCTTCCTGGACTTGCTTCCTCATCACAATAAGGAGGGATATGTGCCAGATGCTCCCTGAGGTGCTTCCAGCTATCAGTGTTTTGAGGCAGATGAGGTTCTTGTTGGGAGGCCCCCAAGCCCCATCTCTCAAGTTGTGGCATATTCTGAGTTTATCATCCTGAAAAGATGCTCCAGTGTGCTCCACTGGTGATGCTGCTAAGCTGGGTACGAAAACAGCTACACAGAGACCCAACTGGCCTGACTGTCCTGTTTTAGAAATTTAAATCAGAAATTGGCTCCAAAAGCCAATGCCATTTGTCCTAAGTTTTCTTTTCTTTCCTTCTTATTATTTTTTTTTTTAACCAAAATCAAACAGTTGTCACTGTACAGTGTTTGGTCCCTGGCCTTAGGGTTTCTACACTTCCATGGGGTTTTGGAGCCAAGTACCCCACTTCTTGGCACCCTCAGTGTGCCTGCCCCTTCCAGGGCCTGACTTCACTATGTCTCGACACCTCCAAATGGTGCCCAAGGAATTAGGGAGTGGGGTGGTGAACAAAATCAGTACCATAGAGGGGGCTGGACCCGAACCACGGGCCTGGCAGCTGGCCCTGAGGACCCCCCTCCCGCCCCCCGCGATTCCTGCACAGCCCAGGACCTCCCTGTCGTACCTGAGAGGAGGGCCTGGCCCGTGAACTGCCCGTACACGGAGGCAGCATGGGGAAAGGCATTGAAGGGCGGGACCGAGGCACCGGCTGGGACCCCGGAGCCGACTTGCTGCAGATCCAAAAAGGCGGAGCTAGATAAAGAGGAAGGGGTGGAGCTAGAACTGGACACCTCGGGGGTTTCCTGCTTTATGGCGAAGGGTGAATGAGGATCTGCCGGAGGGAGGGAGACAACAAGGAGAGAGGGATGTGAGATGAGGGGGCGGGAACATGCACAACCAAGCCATGAGATGTGGGGAGGGGTGCGGGCAGCGAGGCCGGGCAACCGGCTGTTCTGGAGTCAGGGAGGGAGGGCTACAAGGTGTTACTCAGCTTGCGTGTGGAGTGGGGAAAGTTCTGCCTCCCTGCTGTACCTTCTACCAGAATATGGAGATGGAATACATTGCGGGTGAGGTGGCATGTGTCCCACCTCTCCCCTCGGGAGGGGGTCATGAGGAGTCCCAGCAGGGGCTAAGGATTGAAGGCAGGACCCCTTTGATCCTCCTTGGGTCGCAGCCAGCATAGCCCACCTTTCCTCTCCAGGCCAGGGCCCCACACACCTTCCTCCTGCCAGCCAGCCAAGCTCTGCATTCCCTTTCCCTGCAATCCGCCCTCACAGTTGGGCCCAGGTGGCCCAGAAGGCTCCAGGCATCGTACCTGCCACCACTGGATAGGTCTGGTGAGTCGAGAGGTTGCGCCCCAGGGGTGTATTGGAAGGGGTCAGGGTGGCCTTCCCGTCGTCCAGGGCACTGTTGAGCAAGGGCAGTGGGTAGAGGCCCTGGGGAGCAAAGAGAAGTCAGTGCACAGAGAGACCTGGGGTGAGCAACTTTCCTACAGACCTTATAGCCTGTCGTAGGACTTGGCAGCCCCGAGCTCCCCAGGAAGAGCTCCTTGCTTCATTGTTTCCTCCTTTCTTTCATTCTCCACTGGTATTTAATCAGTTCCTAGTCTCAGACTCAAAGCTTTACTGTTCTTCTCCCAAACCCTAGCTCATGACTTCCGCTTCCACATCCCCGGAATTCAAGGTTGGCTGGTGGCCTGGGAGCTGGTGTCCTTCAGACATGCCCTGGCTAGACGTTGGCCTTCTTCTTTGTCTCCTCACATGCTTTGGGTCCACAGATGTCAAGGGCTGGAGCAGTCAGCCCATAGGACTGCACAGACTCCTTCACTCTGTTAGTTAATTTATTCCTTTCCAGATAGGAAATGTAGGCGGAGAGATGAAACTTGTCATACTCTAATACAGGGTGGGGGAAGATGCAGACTCACAGGGTCTGCTCGAGTGCTCTTGTTCCCAACCACTGCCCTCCACTCTTCTACATTTGCACAGCACTAATGTTAGAGCTTTGCCTGTTCTCCTGAGTCCTTCCAAAAGCTCTGTGACACGGGCCAGTAAGATGTCTTTTTTGTGTGTAGGG
>NW_006160024.1:3117990-3121502 GCF_000334495.1 Tupaia belangeri chinensis
GTAGGGAACTTGGAACCTAGAGGGATAAATGTCTCAGTTCTGTATATTGACACTGGGACTAAATTCAAGACATGGGACATTGACTCAGGTGCTCCAGCCCACCAGAATAGGTGGATTTCTTCTACCCTCTGTATATCCAAGCAAACACAAATATGCAGGATTGGCTTGAAAATAATACTTGGGGTTACTTTTGTTTGAAAAAGCCTTATCAAACACTTAGGAGGTTTCCTTCATAAGACCTATGGTCTTCCCTGCTATGAGCATAGCTATGGCCTCCACTGCTTCCTCCAAGAACATGTTCAACTGAAGATAGCGAGAGCACTCTACCCTCAACTTGGCTGTCTCCCACTTGAGGATAAGACAGCACACACCCATACCCCACAGATGAGTTACATGCTTCACAAATGCACTACGTAAAACATTGTGCAAAACTGAAATCAAGGAATGCTCCTTGGTTACATAACATCTCCAGTAAAGGCAATTGGTTTCAGTGATTTCCATCGAGCTTGGTTCTCCAAGGAGCCACAGCACTTTCCAGTTGCATGCTGGGCACTTTTGGAAGCTGCAGTCAATTCTGGAGGCCACCAGGGCACCATTAGCATGTAGCAACAATTACTGACTAAGTGGCTCTCTGGTTCCATGCCTTCCAAAGGGGCCCACTTAGAGGCAGGGGAGAGGTGGTTAAAGCCTGGCTTAATGAAATCGAACAAAATACCTAACTTCTAGAGAGTGGAAGAAAAGTTTAAAATGCCTTATGGGTGTGTTGATATTCAAAATATTTACTCAAAGTCCTACAATTGTTTCCAAATCCAGGCAATTCATTAGGAAAAGTAAACAAAAAGTAGTCGAACATTTTGGTGATGTGGCATTGAATGGTTTACTGGGGTTGAACTTGAAACTGGAAGCAGAGTGGCACGATGCTTCAGAACTTGGGTGAATGTGAGCCCTTAGTCTGCTAGACTTCCCTGAAGCCTTGATTTCTCTCTCACCTATATAACAGGAACCATAGACTCTATCGGGTTGTCAGAAAAACTGTGATGCATTTTTGCATAGAAAAACAGGAATATACATCATGACTTTTCTGACAACCCAATGCTTTACAAGGAAGGAGTAAATATTAAATGAGACATTATGTACTTACATAGAGCATCTAGCACAGAATGCTTGGTGACTACAGATGCTAAATAAGTCGTTATCATTGGCACTATTATTCTGGGTTATTGGAAGTCAGAAGCTGCCTAATCCTTGGTCTCTGCTATCCTGATATTCACGTTCTGTTGATCTGTTTCTTGGCGGGTTTGTAAAACAGAAGAACAAGAGCTATCTGAACCCCTAACTACGCTTAGTAGTGAAATAATGACCAGGACAAAGCTGCATGTGTTTCTGTTAAGTAATCTCCTCATCTCTTGTCATTTTACAAAAAAGATGCCTATGTCTTGGCTTGTTCTGAGGTCAGGTGTGAGTACCTGGCTTCTTTCTTGGTTCCCCAAGCCAGAGGACTCTCCTGTGCCCAGCTGAGAGAACACCAAGTGTTACTTCGGCAACACAGTCACCAAGGGTGGGAAAGGCAAAGGCTCAGACAGGAGACCTTGGCTCAATCTGCCCTTCCCCACCAAGCCAGGTGAACAGGTAAATGATTGACGAAGCGAGGGGATAAATAACTGGCAGACGCTATGCTAGGCCTCAGTTTCCTCATCTGTATGGTGAAGGGTTGAAGTAGTCCAGTGTTTTTCAAATGCTTTTTTCCCAGTCTCCAAATAAGAACTTAATAAAAGCCTTGTCACATATGAAAAATATGTAACAGTGGGCTAGTCCGAATGAAACCAGGGCCAGCATAAAGCCTGGCTTAATGAAATCGAACAAAATACCTAACTTCTAGAGAGTGGAAGAAAAGTTTAAAATGCCTTATGGGTGTGTTGATATTCAAAATATTTACTCAAAGTCCTACAATTGTTTCCAAATCCAGGCAATTCATTAGGAAAAGTAAACAAAAAGTAGTCGAACATTTTGGTGATGTGGCATTGAATGGTTTACTGGGGTTGAACTTGAAACTGGAAGCAGAGTGGCACGATGCTTCAGAACTTGGGTGAATGTGAGCCCTTAGTCTGCTAGACTTCCCTGAAGCCTTGATTTCTCTCTCACCTATATAACAGGAACCATAGACTCTATCGGGTTGTCAGAAAAACTGTGATGCATTTTTGCATAGAAAAACAGGAATATACATCATGACTTTTCTGACAACCCAATGCTTTACAAGGAAGGAGTAAATATTAAATGAGACATTATGTACTTACATAGAGCATCTAGCACAGAATGCTTGGTGACTACAGATGCTAAATAAGTCGTTATCATTGGCACTATTATTCTGGGTTATTGGAAGTCAGAAGCTGCCTAATCCTTGGTCTCTGCTATCCTGATATTCACGTTCTGTTGATCTGTTTCTTGGCGGGTTTGTAAAACAGAAGAACAAGAGCTATCTGAACCCCTAACTACGCTTAGTAGTGAAATAATGACCAGGACAAAGCTGCATGTGTTTCTGTTAAGTAATCTCCTCATCTCTTGTCATTTTACAAAAAAGATGCCTATGTCTTGGCTTGTTCTGAGGTCAGGTGTGAGTACCTGGCTTCTTTCTTGGTTCCCCAAGCCAGAGGACTCTCCTGTGCCCAGCTGAGAGAACACCAAGTGTTACTTCGGCAACACAGTCACCAAGGGTGGGAAAGGCAAAGGCTCAGACAGGAGACCTTGGCTCAATCTGCCCTTCCCCACCAAGCCAGGTGAACAGGTAAATGATTGACGAAGCGAGGGGATAAATAACTGGCAGACGCTATGCTAGGCCTCAGTTTCCTCATCTGTATGGTGAAGGGTTGAAGTAGTCCAGTGTTTTTCAAATGCTTTTTTCCCAGTCTCCAAATAAGAACTTAATAAAAGCCTTGTCACATATGAAAAATATGTAACAGTGGGCTAGTCCGAATGAAACCAGGGCCAGCAGACCGACCGACCTCTCTTACTATCTGCTTCTCTAAGTCTTATCCTCCCTGGCCATCTTTACACAATGAAAAAGTGGACTAGGTGGTCACCGAATTCCCCTCCAGCTCTCAGGCTCTCATTCCAGGATTCCCCATGTATGTCTGCCAGTAGGGCACAGGATCTCTCTGTAATCAAGCAGGGTCCTCCTGGGGCTTGGGAATGGAGCCAGGAAATGGCTCTGGGACCCAGTGAGTACCCAGGGTTTCACCAGCAGGGTTTCTTAACTTTCCCCTGGCAGCTGGCGCTTGCACACAGGGTTTTTGCAGGCTCACTCTCAAGGAGCAGGCTTCCTGCAGGCCCACTTCTGCAGTGGCCCCATTTACCTCCTGGAGCCCTGTGCTGATTCGCGGATGAGCACCCAGGCCCTCTCTCCAGGTCTGCTGACGGCCAGCTTTCTCCGCACCCCTCACAATTGTCACAGCCAAGGCTGATAAAAATCGCTGACGCAGATTGCCTGCCCAGCTGTGGGTGCTGGGCTGGGGGCA
>NW_006160024.1:3122498-3126050 GCF_000334495.1 Tupaia belangeri chinensis
GTAGGGAACTTGGAACCTAGAGGGATAAATGTCTCAGTTCTGTATATTGACACTGGGACTAAATTCAAGACATGGGACATTGACTCAGGTGCTCCAGCCCACCAGAATAGGTGGATTTCTTCTACCCTCTGTATATCCAAGCAAACACAAATATGCAGGATTGGCTTGAAAATAATACTTGGGGTTACTTTTGTTTGAAAAAGCCTTATCAAACACTTAGGAGGTTTCCTTCATAAGACCTATGGTCTTCCCTGCTATGAGCATAGCTATGGCCTCCACTGCTTCCTCCAAGAACATGTTCAACTGAAGATAGCGAGAGCACTCTACCCTCAACTTGGCTGTCTCCCACTTGAGGATAAGACAGCACACACCCATACCCCACAGATGAGTTACATGCTTCACAAATGCACTACGTAAAACATTGTGCAAAACTGAAATCAAGGAATGCTCCTTGGTTACATAACATCTCCAGTAAAGGCAATTGGTTTCAGTGATTTCCATCGAGCTTGGTTCTCCAAGGAGCCACAGCACTTTCCAGTTGCATGCTGGGCACTTTTGGAAGCTGCAGTCAATTCTGGAGGCCACCAGGGCACCATTAGCATGTAGCAACAATTACTGACTAAGTGGCTCTCTGGTTCCATGCCTTCCAAAGGGGCCCACTTAGAGGCAGGGGAGAGTTGCTTAAAGCCTGGCTTAATGAAATCGAACAAAATACCTAACTTCTAGAGAGTGGAAGAAAAGTTTAAAATGCCTTATGGGTGTGTTGATATTCAAAATATTTACTCAAAGTCCTACAATTGTTTCCAAATCCAGGCAATTCATTAGGAAAAGTAAACAAAAAGTAGTCGAACATTTTGGTGATGTGGCATTGAATGGTTTACTGGGGTTGAACTTGAAACTGGAAGCAGAGTGGCACGATGCTTCAGAACTTGGGTGAATGTGAGCCCTTAGTCTGCTAGACTTCCCTGAAGCCTTGATTTCTCTCTCACCTATATAACAGGAACCATAGACTCTATCGGGTTGTCAGAAAAACTGTGATGCATTTTTGCATAGAAAAACAGGAATATACATCATGACTTTTCTGACAACCCAATGCTTTACAAGGAAGGAGTAAATATTAAATGAGACATTATGTACTTACATAGAGCATCTAGCACAGAATGCTTGGTGACTACAGATGCTAAATAAGTCGTTATCATTGGCACTATTATTCTGGGTTATTGGAAGTCAGAAGCTGCCTAATCCTTGGTCTCTGCTATCCTGATATTCACGTTCTGTTGATCTGTTTCTTGGCGGGTTTGTAAAACAGAAGAACAAGAGCTATCTGAACCCCTAACTACGCTTAGTAGTGAAATAATGACCAGGACAAAGCTGCATGTGTTTCTGTTAAGTAATCTCCTCATCTCTTGTCATTTTACAAAAAAGATGCCTATGTCTTGGCTTGTTCTGAGGTCAGGTGTGAGTACCTGGCTTCTTTCTTGGTTCCCCAAGCCAGAGGACTCTCCTGTGCCCAGCTGAGAGAACACCAAGTGTTACTTCGGCAACACAGTCACCAAGGGTGGGAAAGGCAAAGGCTCAGACAGGAGACCTTGGCTCAATCTGCCCTTCCCCACCAAGCCAGGTGAACAGGTAAATGATTGACGAAGCGAGGGGATAAATAACTGGCAGACGCTATGCTAGGCCTCAGTTTCCTCATCTGTATGGTGAAGGGTTGAAGTAGTCCAGTGTTTTTCAAATGCTTTTTTCCCAGTCTCCAAATAAGAACTTAATAAAAGCCTTGTCACATATGAAAAATATGTAACAGTGGGCTAGTCCGAATGAAACCAGGGCCAGCAGACCGACCGACCTCTCTTACTATCTGCTTCTCTAAGTCTTATCCTCCCTGGCCATCTTTACACAATGAAAAAGTGGACTAGGTGGTCACCGAATTCCCCTCCAGCTCTCAGGCTCTCATTCCAGGATTCCCCATGTATGTCTGCCAGTAGGGCACAGGATCTCTCTGTAATCAAGCAGGGTCCTCCTGGGGCTTGGGAATGGAGCCAGGAAATGGCTCTGGGACCCAGTGAGTACCCAGGGTTTCACCAGCAGGGTTTCTTAACTTTCCCCTGGCAGCTGGCGCTTGCACACAGGGTTTTTGCAGGCTCACTCTCAAGGAGCAGGCTTCCTGCAGGCCCACTTCTGCAGTGGCCCCATTTACCTCCTGGAGCCCTGTGCTGATTCGCGGATGAGCACCCAGGCCCTCTCTCCAGGTCTGCTGACGGCCAGCTTTCTCCGCACCCCTCACAATTGTCACAGCCAAGGCTGATAAAAATCGCTGACGCAGATTGCCTGCCCAGCTGTGGGTGCTGGCATGGGGCCAGCAGCCCAGCCGGTCACTGGCAATGGTTCAGCTGATTATTGGCAGAATCGCCATTGTCCTACTCAGATCTTAAAGGCATCAGGGCTTTCCTTCCTCCTGGATCAAATGACAGCTTGAACAAAGAGGGGCAAATAAACATCACCCTAAAGACACTCCTCAGCTGGTTGCCCCGTGGGGGGAAGGGCGGAACAACACTACAACTGTTGACAGATAATAATGCACCCAGAGCTCATTGGTTCTGTCAGAGTTGTAGGCTTTGCTGGCCTCCGGGTGAGGCTGCTCACATCTCTGTCAGCTTTTCGCAGGCAACGGCCCCGCTATAACCCATTTCCTCTGTCCTGAGTGCTGGAAAGACAAATTCCCTGTAGCTTGCAATGTAGTGTTCAGGATGTCTCCACTTATCCATTTATACCTCCACTGAGTAGCTATTGTAAGAGGGGTGCAAGGTTAGTGCTGCAAATAAAAACGGTGTTTCACAAGGCTGCTCTGTCCTTTAAGCATCCGCTGTGTCTCTGTACCACTGTCCACTGGGTGATTACGCTGCACCGTGAGGAGATGCCAGGATGTGTGGAAGCTCTGAGGCAGGAGAGATGAATCACATCAGAGGGGCAGGGAGGGGTTCGTGGCGAGGGAGGCATTCGGGCTGAGTCATGATGGCCACACGGTATTTTTCCAGGCAGAGGAGTGGGAGGAAAGGCATTCAGCACGGAGGGCACACGGTGTGCAAGTGCACAGAGGTGTGAGTGAGGGCGCGTGCTCCAGTGCACGAGTAACGCAGGGTCGTGGGGTGCGCCGGGTGCCAGGTGAGCCACTGGAGGTGCGGTTAGAGGTGGTGGTTAGGGTCATCGTGTGAAGGCTCCAACCCTGCTGTCAGGGGAAGACGCTATGGCCAGGGCATGGCACCTCCAGGGCGTGTTGCTGGCTGTCAAGGGTCCAGGTGCAAAGAGTTGGGGTGAAGGGAGGCAAGAGGGTTGGGAAAAGTGGAAGATGACAATAAAGTATGCGTGGGGCTGGGAGAGGCACGAAGCGCACGCCCTGAACCCACTGAAGTGGCTTCTGCTGGCTATGGTAGGGGTGGCAGGCTCTCTGGTAGAGCTGACCTTGCTCTGGCCCTGCCCACCCCACTCAGCCCCCTTGCTCGACTTCTTACCTGCTCGCCTTTGGTGTGGCTGGGGGGGGGGGGGGGCCCCGGG
>NW_006160024.1:3126111-3127240 GCF_000334495.1 Tupaia belangeri chinensis
CGTGCGGAGGGGCTTTCGGGCCCCGCTGCTGCTGCTCTGCGAGTCGATGCTCAGTCGGCAGCTGTCCTGGTCACCTGGTGTCCCCAGGCAGGGAGAAAGCTTTCAGGGGACCTGTCTATTCACCCCCCACGCCAGGGTCCAACTCACTGTACAGGTCGGGAAAGGGCCAGGCTACTGGGCCCTGGAGCCGTGGCTGATTTAGGATTGGGGCCTGTGATTTTGCAGGCAGGAGTTGCAGAAAACCTACAAAGTCCTGAGTCATAAAGGGAAGGGCTTCTGTTCCCACCAAAGCCCACACAAACCGCCCTCCTGTCTCCCCAGCACTCACTGTCATCCATTTTCCTCTTGCTGTCGCTGCCAGGCTGAGCAATCCCCAGGAGCCCATTGATGGAGTAGGTGGAGCCCAGGGAATCCGACTGGGGTGACTCTGGGGGTGTCACGGCTGAGCTGGGGACTGCATGGGGTGAGAAGAGAGGATCAGGACAAGAGAGCCACACCCCTCACAGCCCCAGATGCTGCACTGCCATGGACTAAGCTCTGGAGAGGTGGGAGGTAACTCCCCCAGGGGACTTGCTTTGGGAAGTGTTCCTGTAGTCAGTGCCATCTGAGTGTTTCTGCCTCTCAAGATTTCAGGGACTCTTCTCTGGAAGCCATACCAGGAACAGCTCAGTCCATGCACAGGTTTATGGGTATCTGAGTGTGCCATGTGGTGTGTTTGTGCATGACTCTGTTTAGGTGTGGGTACATAGAAGGGGATGCCTGTGCTGGGGTGTGTACGCCAGGCCCTCAGCACTCACTCAGCGTGTGCCCTGGGCTCAGGGACTTGGTGGCCACACAGCTGTCCATGGGAAGGTTGAAGGGTTGTTGTACTTTGGTCCGGATTATTCTATGGGGAAGAGAAGAAAGGCTGTGAGAGAGAAGAGGAAGAGGAGGGCCCATGGCTACCCAGGATCTAGTCCTATTTCTGATCTCCAAGTTGGGTATCTAAAAAGCACTCAAACTTAACCTGTCCACAACCAAACCCATAACCTCACTCCTTACGCCCAGTCCTCCCCAAGGCCACATTTCATGACTGGTACCATCAGCCACTCAAGGCAGAACACAGACGGGGGCTGACATCTGCCTCTTT
>NW_006160024.1:3127409-3128353 GCF_000334495.1 Tupaia belangeri chinensis
TTCCCTTCCCATCCAGCCCGTCATCAGTGCCGTAGGTCTGGTGCTGTGAACCTCTCCTGTTCCAGTCCTTCCTTGCCTCTCATGGTTGACACCATAGTACATGCCACCACCAATTCTCTCCCTCCAGGGTCCCTACATCACCCACTCTTGACCATTTCTAATTTATTTTCTAATTTGTTGCAGTCAGATTGAGCTTTCTGAAATATAAATTGGGCACTTCCTCAAAATCTACCAAGGGCTTCCCATTGCTCATAGGCCAAATCCAAGATTATAGAACACAGCCACCTGCCCTGAAGGGAAGCCCCCACTGACATCCACAGCCTCGGCCCTCCTCATACTCCCATTCTCTATCTCTTGGCTTTCTTTCAGCTTCTTGTACAAGATCCTATTAGCTTCAGGGCCTCTGCCTCTGCTGTTTCAGAGCAATTTTTGTTCCATTCCTCTTTTCACCAGTTAGCTCTCAGACATTGTTTCTTACTCAGGAGGAACCTTTCATACTCCCCTAAACCAAGCCACACCATGCTAGCTCACATTCCCATCCTTAGCAGGACGTAGGGCTGCATGCATCTCATTCATGTGGGTACGTGATCAGTATCTGTTCTATTACGCTCTAAGCTCCAAAAGGATGGGCTGGGTGTCTTCAGGGCCTAACACATAGTGGATCTGTATATTAGATGTGTGTGAATGCACGAATGAGTGAATGAGTGAGGAAATGATGGGTCGAGGTAGTAAATGAATAACTGAAGGACTAACCAGGCGACTGAGAGCCAGATCAGGGGCGTTATGGCTCAGGGAAGGATCAATTCAAGATCTTTTTTACTGACTGAAAGAGGATGTGGTGTTTGAGGGAGGAGGCTGTAGATAGCGCAGCCCCTCACAGCAGGGCACGTGGGAGCCTGAGGAAGCGAGGAGGCAGAGGGGAGTGACACCTGACTCTTCAGCAG
>NW_006160024.1:3128724-3132842 GCF_000334495.1 Tupaia belangeri chinensis
GAGGCCCCTTCTCAGTCCCTGCTCTATACAAGCCAGGCCCTCCTCCAGGTCTCTTCCACAATTCCTCCAAACCCCAAGGGCCCCAGGCGGATGCCAGAGGCTGCTTCTCTCACTCTCACCTGTTGATGGAGCTGACACTAGGTACAGTGTCATTGTCACAGACACCCTCAGCCAGGAGCCGGTCTCGGATTTCCCAGGCAAACATGGTAGGGTTCTGCCTCTTGTAGTCCCCAATCTTCTCCACCACCTTCGGGGTGGCCACCTTGGGCTTGGAGCCCCCTATCACTCCAGGCCGGATGCTGCCAGTCTCGTAGTACCTACTCCAATAGAGAACCCCAAAGAATTACCCAATAAGCAGGTGGAGTCTTTGGGCAGGCACTCAACCAGGGACTCTCTCCCCTCTGAGGCTTCTGGAGAGGGATATGGGAGTGAAACTTGCTTCTAAGCCTGGTCTTAGACACTTGATGTTCCCAGAACTGTCTGTTTCCCTCGCTTGGGTAGGTTTATGCTGCTGCCAAACCAGAACCGTCCACTGAAGCCCTCAGCCCAATTTCTCTCCTTCCCATCCCTCTGTCCAGGCTCCTGTGTCCAAGCGTTTCCAGGGGTCATTGTATAGGGCATAAAAGGCCTCTCTTCTAAGAGAAGATTCACTGTGTGAATCACGGTTTGCAGTGGCGATTTTCTCCATCCAACTTCTTTTGGCTGCAGCATGACTTTTTCTTGGCCACCTGGCTTCACTCCTACCTGGAAAGCCACCTGGGGACACTGGACCTTCTGCCTCATCTCGCTTCACCTTTGTTCCCCACTTTGCCCAAGCCTGAGCCACGTTCTTGCCTGCCTGGTCATTGGTTTCTACCAGGTTGCATGGTTCAGGTTGAAGTGGCTCCTCATGAACCCCTGGAATCCCAGCTTCACTTGGACCCCTGGCCAGGCTGAGCTCCTTCAGCTGAGCCTCTTCTTCCACAGTCTTCACCCTCACCTCCCATTCCCCAGCTGGCTGCTTTGGCAGATCGATGGCTTGTACCGGGTTATCTTTCCTCTCCTTGTTGGAGGAAATGTCTGGGCTCTTTTGCTATTAAAGAATGACTCTTTAAAACTCCACTTGTCTGTAACCACCATCCAGGACTCATCTCCTCTCTGGGACACCGCAGTCCATCTCAGGAATTCTCTCTCCCAGCCTCAGCAAAGATTGTGCTTTTCAGGCAGGGAGTCAAGGCTTTCCACAGTTCATTTATGGTTCAGTTCCCTTTGCTTTGTGGAGCCAGAGCTCCTCTGGAACCCATACGTGAGCTGGAGGAGAGGACAGGGACATGGGGCTGACGTCAAGCCCCAAACCCTCCAGTGCAGGGGCATTTATGAGAGCAGTGTTCCTCCAGACTAGAGCACACAGAGGTCTCTGCTGCTCCTGGCTCTCCTGAGCCTGTGGGTGAGTGGTTCTCAACTCCAGAGAGCTGGAATCATGGGGGAGAGGGGATGGGTCAGGGATAGGGGTCTAACTATGTACCAAAATCTTGGGCCCACTTCCCTGAAGTTCTGACTTCAGTGGTCTGAGATAGGGGTAGACATTGATTTTTTTTTTTTTTAATTGAGGCTCTCCAGTGGCTCTAACATGTGGCCAGGGCTGGATATTTTGCAGATCAATGGTTCACAGTCCTTAGTGTATATGTGTTACCTGGTCATCTCCTAAGAATTGCAGCATCCAAGCCTGGCTCCCAGATTTGCTCCCTAAGCGAGGGCCTGAGACTCTGCATTTCATCAAACTACCCTGATGCTTCTGTTGCAGGTGCTCTGCAAGTTACGGTGTGAGAAGCCAAACTCGAACAACTCGCCTGCAGGAGTTAGACCTCAGGAGCTTCCCCGAACCATGTGCCCCTTCCTTATCAGCTCAATCTTCCTAGATCTCAGCAAGAGGAGGAACTCTGGGGGAAGATCCTCTTGTCTCAGGAGCAAAAAGCCTATAGCAAAGAAGATGCTCAACAAAAACGGAAAAGAGAGGAAAAGATAAAGGAAGGAGAAATGGACGAAAAGAGAGGATGGGCCAGAAAACAACAGAAGACAAGCAGCAAATGGGCAAGGGGCCAGAGGCACTGCCACATCCTAGGACCAACGATGAAGGAGAGGATAGGGACACAGAACTGACTCCAAGCCCTGGGACCAAAGCTAGACATCAGGAGCAGGTCCCCAATCCCTGAGAGGGCAGACAGAGCTGCAGTCATGCAGTTGGCTGCAGAAGGCAAACCCTGCAGGGAAGGTGGCGCATGGTGAATTTCGTGCTTACCTGCCAAGGATCTTGCTGACGCAGCCATGGCTGACGCGAAGCTGGCGAGAGATGTCGCAGGGCCTCACGCCCTGGTGAGCCAGGTCTACGATGCGTTGGCGGACCACTTCTGGCAGGGGTCTGCCATTCACAAAGGCCCCTCCCAGCTGATTCAGCCCTCCATGGCCTAAGGAGATAATATTCCCAGGGACAGTTGTCAGGGCCAGGCAGGGAGGTTGGGTGGGGGTTTGCCATGAGTGCAGGTACAGAATCTGTGCTATGGTGACTGTGAAGTCCCATGAGCAGGCCCTCTAGAGCATCTTCTGAACCACAGGAAAGTGGGTACAGACAGTATGTGATGCCCATACCCCCATGCGAAGGTTCCAGAGGATCCTGTAATAATTTGGGGACCCCTTGAGATTGCTTGGTGTCTTTCAGATTCTCAACCCTTTATTCAAAGTAATGGTATTTTCTTCCTACCCTCTGAAAAAATATCTAAGAAGTCAAGAATTCAGTCTTCCCATACAGTCTGAGCTATGTGGAAAATGCCTCCTGTCTGGGCCTGATTTCCTTTTCTGTAACATGAGGGCATGGGATGATATCCGTGGTTTCCATGTTTCTCTGTCTCCTTTTAAACCTCGGAACCAGAATTATAAACACAATCACATCAAGAAACACAGACCCAAATGAATAAAAATAGTCCTTTCATTGAGCTGGAGCAGTGGGCCAAGCTCTGTCTGTGGGTCCCTGCCTGAATGACACCAATGTTTCCGCCCTCCTAAGGACCTTACCCGTCCCAGGACTGACAAGTTGCATTGTGGGCAGCTGTGCAGAACACGGACACGCTGTGGATATGCGTCCTCAGCTGCTTTCCCGTCTCGGCCTTTGCCCTCTAGCCCCAGCTTTGCTTCATTCTGAGCTACTTTCTCTAGTCACATCTGTGTTTACCGAGTGCCTACTCTGTGTCAGGCACCGTACCACAGTTTGCAGATACCAAGGCGATTAAGGCAGAGGTGATCCCTAAGTTTGCCTCACAAGGTTTATTGCAGTGGAGGCCCAGCCAATCTGCATACCAGTGACCACGTCTGGGACCGGAGAATACAGAGGATTGTGGGAACTAGTAGGACTAGCCTTAGCTCCAGAAACTGCAAAAGGGTTCCTAGAGAAGTCTAAGCTGAGACTGAAAACAAAGAAACTAGCCAAGCTAGGGAGAAAAGGGAAAACTGTGGCAGGTAGTGAGAACAGCATGTGTGAATGCTTAGTGGTGAGAGGGTACTTGTCTATTAGATGTATCAACATATTCGATTCTAAAAAGTCCCTAGATGCATGGTCCCTGGGCCATTTCAGGCGTGAGATCCTATCTACATTTTGGGGCTCAGCGATTTTTAGCAACTTCATTTATATGACTGTTTTGGCTCAGTTGATGAGAGGAGTCAGGATCCAACTGAAGTTTAAGTGCTGCTTCCTGGGGTCAGCCCTGATCTAAGGCCCTGAAGTCTTGTGCTGAAGGTGTCATGGTCTGGACAGGAGAGACATCTCATACCAGGGGCATGGTTTGGTGATCTGGCCGGAGGGTAGAGGCCTGAGGGTGAGAGCCAGAGGGACAAGGCAGGAGAGAAAGAAGAACCAGTCCCAGGCCCCTGCATGAACCAGTTAAGGATTATTTATGACCAAGGGTGGGAAGAGCCTTTGCTGGGCACATAGTGCCCATTATCGCCCACTGACTTAGCACATTCAGAACTGCCTCACAATGTCTCTTCAGGGGCCTGAGCTGTCTCCAGCAGAACAGTCAATTTCACTAAAAAAAAAAAAAAAAAAAAAAAAAAAACCAAAAACACTGTCCCCGGGGCAAAAGACAGGA
>NW_006160024.1:3132905-3146569 GCF_000334495.1 Tupaia belangeri chinensis
CAGCAAATTTTGAAAAAAAAAAAAAAAAAAAAAAAAAAAAAAGCTATAAGACTCTGCCCTGGGCATAAGTCAGGAGGCAAAGCCTGCTGGCCAAGCACCCAGCATGTGGGACATGGTGATCCATCTCTTGGTGTAGGAACTGAGTGAGCTTGAACACAGCATCCACCTGCCCCGTGAGGGCTTTCCCACCAGAGCTGGGACACCAAGTGCAGCTTACATGGTGGGAAGATGGCTCTTGTCCACTCCTAAGCCCATTCCGCAGGCTCACCACTGGCCACACTGCCATTTGTGGAGAATGACCACAGCCATTTGCTGTGGTCAATCAGCCATCCTTCTTGCCTTTTGGGTCTTTGGGGTGTAGACAGTGAACACAAGGGGGCGCCAGATAGCCACCCAAACACAGACAAGGCCAGGAGCAGTCCAGCTCTGTCTCCATTTTCCAGAACTTTCACTGCCTGTGTATGCGAGGCTTAGGTGTTTGTGCTAGGATCTCTGTACCTGGAAGTAAGATTTCCTAAGGTGAGGGTTTTTCGCCATTAGCAAAGTGGGAGGTTCAAAGAAACAAACACTATTTGGGGTGGCATGAATTGGGTATTGTGCCTTTTAAAAAAAATCAACCATCTCTTCAGTGTAAGGTATACAGGCCAATGTAAGCATATGAGCTGTTGTCCAATGATCCTGAAGGGATGACTCAGGACCCTGAGAAATCCAAACCCTCAGGAACTTCAGAAAAGCCAGCACGCTGTGGAGGGAAAGATACGTTCACATCTCTGGCCCCTAAACTGAGTCCACAGGTATTTGCTTAATTTTGCTGGCTTCTCACTGACTATGGAAGGAGCCTTGGGCTAGATTCCTACTTTGACTCTTCTCATTTTAATCTTACCATTTAAGAATGTGTGTGTGAATGTTTTCAACCCTGGTGTTTTTATCTATTGAACGGACTTTCACAAAACATCTCACTGTGCCTGTTGATGACCTATGCCAACCGCTCTCAGAAGACAGGGGGCTGAAGATGGAGAAGTGTTTAATCAGCTAAAAATCTTAATACAATGTACAGTTTTTCTCATTTGTTTTTAAAACCCATTCCTTCCTTCTAGTAAAGAGAAAGATACAGAGAGGCAGGCATCCCCAACAGGGTCTCCATGCCACAGGGGCCTGGGACTCAAACCTACAACCTTTCTCATGTGGACTGTGGCTGCACCACCACTGCTTCACCATCTGGCCCAGGATTTTTTTTTTTTTTTTTTTTTTTTTAATATTCACAAGGTTAAATGTTAAGATCCATCTTTGACCCTGGGACTAGGATAGCAGTTCTTAAACTTGAACAGGCATCACAATCATTTGGGGGAGGGGTAGTTGTTAAAATGCAGGTTGTTGAAGACAACGCCTTGAATTTCTGAATCAATAGGTCTAGGGTGGAACCAAGAATTTGTGTTTCTTAGCATTTCCCAGATGGTGGTAATGCTGCTAGTCCAGGACCATACATTGAGAGCTAGTGGTTTAGGGAGTGGCTGGCAAAGAAAATTTAAGAAAATAATTCCTCATACCATCACCCTCAACCTTCTAAGAGTAATGATTATTGTTTGTATATTATGGTTGCCATTTCTTTTTAACTCAACACCTATTAACCCAATACCTACTATGACTCAGATACAAAGCACCAGGATACGACCTTCCATAAGACAAAACTCCTGGCCCTCAAGACACTGGGAGGAAGAAGAGTTCGAAAAGAGTCTACGGGCTATGGATGGAAATGACCCCTAGGGCTGAGGTTTCAAACCAAGTCCCTGCAATGGAAGACTTTTGTCTTTCTTATGTCCGGTGTGGGGGAGTGGACTCCTCTGAGTGAGTGAGTCACCACCAAATCCCCAGAGGTGGGTGCAGGCTTCCTTCCTTCCCTGGGGAGGGCCTGGCACCTGTTGTACTGACCATCTTTCTTTCCATGCCTCTGTGGCCGGGGTAGGCCTCAAGGCCGGAAGCCAGACATGAGTAGGAGCTCCCTGGTTGGGCGGAAGGCAAGGGAAAGGTGTGACCCAGGAAGAGGTTTGAAGCTTCAGAAGTAAAGGCCCTTTGCAGGTTGGGAGGTTTGTGGGTGGGTGGTGTGTGTGTGTAGGAGGATGACAAGATTCCTTGGGCGGATGCAAGCAGTTTCCTGAGTGTGAAGGTGATCAGACAAGGAAGGGCAAGCTTTCCCTTGGTCAGAGAGGACTTACCTTATAGGAAAGGTATCTAGAGCTCTGCAGAGCTCTTAGAAGAGGTTTGCATCCTGAAACATATCCTTTGGAACAGTGGCCATTTGGGGAGGTCTTAGAAATACCTTCACTCTTCACAGAATTCTGAGGAGTAAGGATGACCAAAGGAAAAGAGAAAGGTGCATTGTCCAAAACTTATACACACCCTGATATTCAAGCTCTTAAGATATGGGGATAGTTCCCTTTGCACAAGCTCCTATCATAGCACTGATTGCACTGTACAGTAACTATGTGTTTAGATTCCTTCATGAGTTTCTCAAGGCCAGGGGCCCTGTTTGTATATACCTAGACCCAGATGCAGAGTTTAATTAGTGCTTCGGTTTATGCAACTGACAGAAAAATGCTTCCCAGTGTCATGGTCGCTGCACCAATTCCCAGGATTCCCCACTGTGGGACCCACAAATCCTGTACTCTGGCACGTTTCCCTTTCTCCTTCTGCCTCATCCCTTGTAGCTCTGCCCAGTCCTAGAGTGACAATAATTCAACATGTTGTTTTGTAAAAAATTCCATTTAATTGCCTGGGGATTTTTACTTTAGTCCCAAAGAGTGTCAAGCAGGTGCCTGAGCTTTGACAAGCCTAGAGTGACAGGTGTGGTGGCTGCTTTGGGGTGCCCTTCAAGTCATGCTATGTCTACTTCTCTTCCATGAAGCAATGGTCTCACCTGTACTGACCAGTCTCTGGCACTCTCGACTGCTCCCTTGGCTTGGTACCTTTCTGGAGTAAAGGCTAGGATCTCTGCCTTAAACTGCTCATGAAACAAGTATTCCAGAACCATGGAATCCCAGAGTCCCAAGTCTGCACCCAAGATCAGTCCGGTACCCAGAAGGCTATGAGTTACTGCACACAGTAGAGCCTTCAACTGGGACAGAGACTGGCATGCTGAAAGAAGCATCCACCCTGCATTTACCCCCACCTTGCTGCTGGACCCTCTGTATCTCTGTGCCTCACACTCGTGCTCTTAACGGAAACTAGAGAAGACAGTAGTTAGGAAAAGTTGCTGCTTGTTTCTCACTGATTCTTCTAGCTGTTCTGGAGCCCTTCCCCATCAATTATAAATTATCTTCCCAGGCTGGCTTTGTGACCTGGTCAACTGCATGGTCAACTGCAGTTGAAATCCCAGCCATGGTGGCTTGAAACCCATAGCAGTCATGTGTGCCCAAATCCCAACATGGTAGAGAAGTGGAAACGGGATTGCAGCATGACTGGTTACTTATACTTTCACTGTATGTTTTTTGTTTCTCTAATGGAGTCTGCTTCCGTCACTTGCTCCGTTATATCTGGTTTTGTTTTTGTTTTGTTTTTTTTCCTCCCCAGGTTTCTCTCATGTCCCAATGCTTCCATACATGCATGTGACAGAAAAATGCTTCGCGGTGTAATGGCTGTTGCACAGATTCTGATTCCCCACTGATGCTCTAGAACTAAGGCCCTATGCTGCTCTTACTCTAGAATGCCATCCTTGGTGATACCCTCACCTCTTTTTCTTTTCTTTTCTTTCTTTCTTTTTTCTTTTTTTTTTTTTTTAAGATTTTTGCCATAGGACATGTGCACTTGCTAGAAAGAGACAGAGAGACAGTAAGAGAGAAAGTGAGAAATCAGAAGTATAGCCATGTTGCAATCCCTTCTCCTTCATTCTCCCTCTGGGATTTTGGGCACACACATGTGCCCAGTGTGATTTTCAAGCTGCCAGATCTAGGACTCGAACTGTGGTTGGCCATGTAGGAGTCCAGCACCTTAACCACTATGCATGTCATCTGCTGGCCCCAATTCCCCACTCTTGGTGTTTTACCCACTGCTCATCTCCCACGACATTCTAGACATCCCAGGTGTCAGGTCTTTTGCTCCACATTTATATTCAACTTCCTCTTGGAAATCTTAGGTGAGAAAGAAGCTCCTGTTCTAGTGTGGTCTTGGCTGGTGATAGCACCAGCTGCCATGGAAGTGTAGAGACTGCCTCTTCAGCTGTATCTCATGGCGCCTTCCACCACTTTCTGCACTGTGCTATCACTGGCCTCCTGCAGGTCCTTGGCGCTTCATGCATCCTCCTGCCTTGGGACCTTTGCACCTGCTCGTCCTTTTACCTGGAGCTCTTGTCCTCCTCTGTTACTAGTTTATTCCTACTCAAACGATGTAGTTCAGCACTAAACCGTTGAACATAGCATAGTGACTCTGCTTTACCCTACAGAGTAGTTTAGGGCCTCTGTAGATGTCCTCATAGCATCCTTTGTCTTTCTTGCTTGGCATTCATCCGAATTTTGATTTTACATTTCTTTGTATAACATTATGTATAAATAATGACTTTCTTCTCCCACTCCATGATGACAAGACTATGTCTGCTTTATTCATTATTAAAATATGTTAGGCGTTTAATAAGTGTATATATAAGGATTAATTACTGGCCTTTAGCACCTCATATTCTTTCTATATGGAATATCATCAAATCAAATGTTCATCCAATTCACTTCCTAAATCCTTACCTAATCCGTATCTTCCTAGATATTCCTCGAGTTTATACTTTCATGAGTTTATTTAACGACTCAAAAGATATTTTATATACCTGTGTGCCAAGCACTTTATTAGAACTGAGCACATAGAATCAATCCCTACCTTCCCGGACTGTCAGACTAGGACAGGTAGCTTAGGGGCAGGCATATATTTAAAAACCAAACACATGAATAAGTATATAATTATTAGGTGCTAAGAAGGACACAATAGGGTACAGGGGGAAAGAATAATGGGATGAAGGTGAGTGACAAAATTAGTTCAAGACGATCTGGAAAGATCTTTAAGTGGCATATGATCTGAGGGGAAGGTGAGTAGGAGTTAACTAATCACCTGCTCTCATTTCCTCTGGTCTAGCCTTGCCCATGTGACCCTTTGCTATGAACCTGGGGGAGAAATACATCTAAAGTCTGACCATGTCACTTCCAGGTTTAAGAATCCCTCCAAGGGATGGCATCATGTTCTTCAGGGTAAAGCCTAACTGCTAAATCTGCTGGTATGACCTGACTTGAAGTGAGCTCTCTAACTCACTACGACCTATCTGAGCCTTGAACCTGATGCCTAGCAACATGGAAATTGCTCACTGTCCTTTCACAGCATCAGCATCCTACCCCATGTCCTTTTCTGTGCTCTACTTCATACTCCTTCCTTTCCTTTTCCTGACTGATTTGTATTCATACCTTAAAAGTCAGTTCAGGAAGTTATCTCCTACAGGAAGTCTTCCCTGCTTTTTCTGTCTGCTCTTTCTGCTCCTTCCATTTTAATAAGCCAGGGCATAATCTGTAACACTACATTTAGCAGAATGCTCTACTGCATAGATTGTTTGTCTCTTGAGAGATTACAGGGCTTCTTTAGCTCTGAAACCCTAATATCTAGTGTAATGTTTGGTACATAGCAGGTTCCCAATAATTACTGGGTGAGTTGATTGTTCAAAGACAGGAAGGAAGGAGGGAAGGTGGGAGGGAGGCATAGCCACAAGTCTAATGATGCTCACATATTTTTGGCCCCAAACTGAATTCTGTCTTCCACAGACATTCTCAGCTGTGAGTTGTTGAAAGAGAAAGGTGAAGATATTACAGCCCTAGAAAAGCGAGACTTGCCCCACTTCTGGAGCCAGGGGATGAAAGCCGAGACCTTCTTGTCGACCTTTGCATCAAGCCTTCCATGTCAACTTTAAATGTGTGAGCACTTGCCAGGGTTACACATCTGTGAGAAACTCTATGGTTGAATGTGGCAGCAAGTGTGTGCTGCAGGACTGCGCTCTGAAGACGCACTCCTTGATAAACCTGGCGTCGCCATTTTATATGAACAAACAAGCTGTCGTTAACATGGATCTTTGGGTTCTGAGCCCAGAACCTTTTTTCTTTCTAACCCTGATTATTGATGTTCTATGGAGAATGATGGGAGGTGCCCTACACAGGCTCTGCACTCATGGGATTTGCAGGTCTGTTTGGGAGATTTCAATATGCAGTGAGGTTAAGAACCCTGAGAGAGAGCTCAAGCTAGAAAGAACAACAACTTATTAGCAAAAGTTAGCCTTCCTAAGAACTCCAACATGGAGACTCAGAGACCCCTTGAGAACAAGTTTCTACTTCAGGACACCATCAGCAATGCTACTCCTTTATGTTTGTAGGGGTCTAGTCAGTAAAAAACAAAATGATTCCGAGTTCTCATTGCCAAGGAGCTCATCACTGTGGTTAGGGTTAAGGACACGATTAACCCAGTCTAAAATCCAGTTTCCTCAAATCTCTTCTGGTATTAAGCATGCATCAGTCAGGGCCCAGACTGAAGACAGAAATCTGGTCCTAGATGTTTCAGCAAGGAACTTTAACATAGACAATGAATTGCTTATCTGGGTGTTGGAGGGCTGTAAGAGGAACCACTGAAGGAACTATGAGATTGTAGCTGCAGCTACTGCATTAGAGAAGTCACTTCTTGTAGAGCTGGAGGAAGCATGAAGAAGCTGGGCTTGTTAGAACCTAGATGCTTGGAGGAAGGGCCCATAGAGCTGGGGCCTGGGCCTCTGAGGTGATGGCACCACCCGCTGTTCCTGGGAGGCATATGAGGCTGGTTGTGAGACAGCTGAAATATGGATCAAATGCTGCTCCTGAGGTGTTGCTGACAAGGGCCACATGCAACAAGACAGACGTCCCCATACCATCCTTCAGCCTTCTACTACCTTCCGGGTGATCCATTTATCAGTTCCCCATGGGAGCCCAGACTGATAGGCAGTTCCAAATCTGGCCCAGGTGAGTGGATGAGGTTCATGTATTCATTTCTCTGAAGCTATATAGAGTAGAAGTTAGGGAACCCCCCTAGGACCAGCAGATGGCATAATAATTACATTGCTGAACTCCCACATAGTTGACTGCTGTTCAAGTCCCAGACCCAGTGACTTTAAACTCACTCCAGGCACATATGCATGTGTGCCCAAAATCCAGAGGAGAAGGGACTGCGGCATGGCCATCCCCCCAGGGGGTGATTTCTTGCTTTCTGTCTCTCTGGTGAGTACACACACCTTATAGCAAAAATCTCTCTAAATTAAAAATAAACAAAGGAAACCCCCACTCCACCTCTGACTAACATGATCTTGGCATGAGCTTCACCTCTCTCTGCCTTTCCTTTCACGTGTGTCATGTGATTTACATAAGAAGATACAAGTATGGCATTAACACAGAGCCTGGGTCTCAGTAGGCCCTCCACAAATGCTCACCATCACTGCACGCACCCTGACCACTGCTCCCTCCATCCCAGGCACCACTCTAGGTTCCAGAGTTATGGGGAGATCAAGACAGATGGGTCTCTGCCCTCTTGATGGTTATGAGTTTATGAGAAAGTTCTTTTTGTAATGACTTGAATTCAAAAAACAATCTAGTTTTTTGTTTTAAATTTTCTAAAATCCTTAGTAATGAGAAAAGGGCAAGATCCTGGGATGTTCCAAGGGGCAAGACTAATCCTACTTCTTCTTTCGCCTCCTGGAGCCCATGGCTAGGAGGTTGTTCACTGATTCCCGGGCTTGTTCTTGATTTGATCCCCTGGTCTGTTGGGTTCTGTGCTTTCAGCCCAGCCTCTAGGCTCCTTGATGTAGCTTTCAAGGACCCTAGGATGAGACCAATGAGGACCAACTCCAGCTCTCGATCTTCTGCACTTGGCAAACCTCCGAGGCCTCTCAAGAAAACGGTTTGGCCTCCTTGAATGCCCAGGCCTTAGATAAGCCCAGAGCCTGGCTGCAAAGAAAGGGCTGAGCGTTGTCTTTCTTTCCCAATAGGAAGAGAAGGTTGGCTAGGGGGAGACCGGGAAGGATGGATAAAGAGGTTTCTTCAGATTAAACTGCAGCTGGGAAAGAGCCACACTTGGCTGGTATTCTGCAATGCTGGACTTAAAAGAAGAGGAAGGCGGGGAAAGAGGAAGAAGGGCTATTTTCAATATTCTTTCTTCTTGTTTCTTCAGTGCTTAGTAATAATAATCATAGCCAGCATAGGGAAAAAACAGAATTAAAGCTAGAGTTTAGGTTGGTGAAAAATAATTCAAAATCCACATGTAACCTTTCATAATGTGCATTTTTTCTTGAGCTTTCTCAAAGCTCCCTTCCTGGTACTTATTCTTGAGCCAAGCTGAGCACAACAAAGGCATTTTTCTATTGTATTCTCATAAGAATTCCTTGAGGTAGGATGCTCGGTGTCCCCATTTTACAGATGAGAGGATGAGGAGTAGACAGAGTGTAATGGCTCCTGGCTGCATCATGACGAAAGGTCAGAACTGAGACTCAAGCTGAGGTCTCTCACGTACCAAGGACATGTTCTGCACTGCCTAGCTCCTGCCCACCGACCTTCAGGCATCACCCTTGGGCTCTCTGGTTATTCCAGGTATGGCCAGACCCTTCTCAAAGAGTGAACGTCTTGGGTCTTCCTGTTTCCTGCCATCTGCCAAGTGTGGTACTTTCCAAAACCCATTTCTAAACTCACGATAGTTTTTTATTTTGTCGAGGCCTAATATTTTCTTTTTTGGTTCTCTCTCATCTGAGAACAAATCCAATGTCTTTCCCTTTCCCCCTCCTCTTCCATGCTGGTTCGCTCTCCTCCGCTCTCTTTAAACCACACGCATCTCCACCTCCTTTCTTCCTGGTCTTTCCTGCTCTGAGTTTTTCTTCCTGTCTCCCCAGTCTCTTCCAGTTGCCTTGCTTTCTTTTGTTGCCACGCCATGCTGATTGCCCCCGTCCCCATTCTCACCAGCTCTCAGTCCCTTTTCTGCCCCAGTCCCTTCCTGTCAATGATGGCAGACCCCTCCTGGGCCACCTCTCCCCGACCCATTCACCCTGTCTTCCCTTCTCTCCCCCCTGGCAGATCCCCCTTCCCTGCATAATCTTTATTGCCTGCATGACTGCTCAGGTTCTTTATCCCATCTTCCCCTCAAAGGCATTCGCAGCTCTGCTGTTATTCTTGTATTAGCATTGAACCCATTAAAGCTAATTTGTTTGCCCTAATCTCCATTTATTTTTCCCTAGTTGATATTAGATTTCCCTTTCTATTGCTCCAGCATGATTTTCTCTTTGTCTTCCTAATGGTCTACCCCCCTCTCTTTTCCTCTATTAATCTGGTTGGCTTCACTATGTGGTTTCAAGGCCTTCCTCTGCCTCCCCCAGCCCTTAGGTTAACCCTGTCACCTCCCTCCCAGGAAGGGACCTAGTGTGTGGATTTTCAGGGATGGAGATGCTACAAATATCGGCAGATCTCTGAGCTCCCTAAGAAAATTCCTGTTGACAGGAGGCCCTGCCTTTTCCCGAAACCAGTCTGGAGGCCTCTGGAAGGCAGGTGCTGGTGGGAGCTGGAGGCATGTGAGACACATGGGCTGATCTGAGCCTGAAGTTCCTGGGGGAGGGTTGCCTCTGGGTTGTCTCCAAGATTTCTGGAGGCCTCTGCAAGCTTTCTCTGATCCTATAATATGTTAAAAGGCCGCTTTGTCCCTGTGACAGAGGCTGGGTGCAATTTCCCAAGCAGGAGACACACTCCTCTTGGGCAAGCCTACTCCATATACTGCACTCCAGCCTTCCTGTGCAAAGGAGAGAAACCGCCAGGAGACACTCAGGAACTTTCTCGTCCTTCTTCCAACCTCTCCCACCTATGTTCTCTAATTTTTTATTTTTTTGGAGAGGTTTTTGCTATAGGGCATGTGCACTCGCCAGAAAGACAGAGAGAGACAGAGAGATAGAAATTGAGAAATCCCCCCCCACTAGGATGGCCACGCCACAATCCCTTCTCCTCCTCCATTCTCCTCTCAGGATCTTGGGCATGAACGCACACATGCCCAGTGTAAGTTTAAGCCACCGGGTCCAGGACTCTAACCATGGTCGGCTACATGGGAGTTCAGCGACATAGCCATTACGCTACCTGCTGGTCCCTATGCTCTCTATCAATGCCTTTGCTCTAGTGCCTAGCTTCTTGAAGGCAGTTGCAGCCTCTTATCTGATCTTACTCGTAGGGAGTACAGTACAACTTACGGCCCGGCTGAACACGAGAACTACCGGAGTTCAGAAACTTCTCACCTAGCGTCAGTTTAATCAGAATCTTTCGGCAGTGTCCCCGAATCTGTCATTTTTCCCTCATCATGATAGATCTCATGTATATGCATATGGGAATGAGAGAAAGAGAGGCACCCTTCACAGGGCCCAGCCATACTGTGATCCTCCCCCTCCAGTCCTTCAGCCTGGTGGCTCTTGGACACTCATGCACATGCCTGGTGTGTTTCAGACTGACCAGGCCAAGGATCAAACTGTGGTCACCATGTAGATTCGGCTTCTCTTGAGCAGCATATTACCACTGCACCACGGAGCAGGCTCCCTGAGTCTGTATTTTTCCAAAGCTTCTCTGATGATTGCCTAGATTTTATACATACTCAATAGATGTCAATAAGTACTCATTGAAAGCATTAAATAATTGAACAGGATCTCTAAGTCAGGGGCTGCAGATGGAGCTTCCCAGTACTCTTTGAAGGTTGACTAGAGGTCATTTTGGGTTCCCCCTCCTCCTGGGCTCCCTGGAGACCTGCAGACTCCTGGCATTACACCTCTGAGTTGCAGAGGACACTCTGGGTTACAGTAGAAAGGACCAGGCCCTCTGCCTGCAGGAGAGAGTGGGCCACGCATGAGGCAAACATGGCAGCCCCTGCTGAGCACACACTTAGGCACCTTGAGTCTACACATGTCTAGACAACCAAGTGACTGTCTATACCTGTGTTAGACTCTTGATTCCCCCTGGGGTCAGAGGCCTGTGGCTATTAATATTGTGGGTATTTTTTTAAATGAATCAATATTAAATAAAATTTCAGTTAATTAGTTTTCAATTCAGTGAACACTCACTCTATGTCTAATAATATTCCAGGCTGTATACGTGGGGGGAGATGGTTTCTAAGTAGTAGACAGTCCTTGTCCTTGAGAATCTTATAAATTAAATAACCCCTCACATGTTACGGAACACGCTATAGAAAGTATTTCATTCAAATGCGCTGTCTCCTTCAACTCTTCCCACAGTTGCTCTGTGGAACACCCACTGGGGTGTGGATGTGGGTATCCATGTGTGTGTGGTGGGGAAGGGGATGCATAGTAAGTAATCCAGGTCCCAGCAGCATATTATAATGCCCAGGCAGATTCTATAGCTCCAAGCTATAACATTATAAATGGGGGCACAGATTTAAAGATTACCCAGAGATAGGTAAGGAGAGAAATAGAAGAGCCTAGGTTGGGAACAGGAGAACAAGAGAGTGAAGGAGAGAGGGGAGGGAAGAAGGGAAAAGTGTACGGAGGGAGTGAGAGAGGAAGAGGAGCAGGAACGAAGCAGCTGCTTCAACTGGGGTAGCTGCAGAGACAGGCCAGAGGAGCTCGGGCATCTAAGCTATGATGAAGTCAGGTGAAGCCAAGAAAAAGGAATCTTCCTGCATGGAGCAGGTTGAACTAAACAACCTCTATTGTTCTATGTAACTCTGGGATTCTTTTCTTCTGGGAACTTCATTAAGACATGACTGGCTAGCTCGGGGAGGACTGAGGGGTGGGCTAAAGTTAACCTGAATTAGAGGCAAGGCTTGAAAGACTGAGCATACGTGTGGGACTTGTCTGGGTTTGTGTGTGACTGTGTGACTGTGTATGTCTGTGTGTGGCTGTGGGTCTGTATGTGTCTGTGTGTCTGTGTGTCATGGTGTGTGTATGCCTGTGTGTGTGAGGCTGTGGGTCTGTGGGTCTGTATGTGTCTGTGTGTCTGTGTGTCATGGTGTGTGTATGCCTGTGTGTGTGAGGCTGTGGGTCTGTGGGTCTGTATGTGTCTGTGTGTCTGTGTGTCATGGTGTGTGTATGCCTGTGTGTGTGAGGCTGTGGGTCTGTGGGTCTGTATGTGTCTGTGTGTCTGTGTGTCATGGTGTGTGTATGCCTGTGTGTGTGAGGCTGTGGGTCTGTGGGTCTGTATGTGTCTGTGTGTCTGTGTGTCATGGTGTGCATATGCCCGTGTGTGTGAGACTGTGCGGCTGTGGGTCTGTATGTGGCTGTATGTCTGTGTGTCATGGTGTGTGTATGCCTATGTGTGTGAGGCTGTGCGGCTGTGGGTCTGTATGTGGTTGTGTGTCTGCGGGTATGTATGCATGTGACTGTGTGTATGAGATGTGCATCTTTCAGGGCAGGGGCTAGAGGTGGGACTGGCTATCCCGAGGAGCAAAACAAGTAGGAACAAATAAGAACTGCTTTTCTGAGCATGAGACAATAAGCACAATCTGTGACAAATTATGCTTCTGTGGTCTCCACAGCTGACAGCCAGTTCCCCAAAACCTGGCACCATAGCGAAGGGGATTATCCCCTCTGACATCCACATTCGGAGGGCTGCAGAAGGAAATGGGAGGAGACAGAGGGGGACAGATGCAGCCTGCACACTGTAGCTTCAAGAGAGGAAACCCAGGGTGCTGCGAAGTAGATCTGGGTTCTACCTACTCTGCAAGCTGGGACTGCACCAGTCTGTGCCTTGGTTTTCTCATCTGACTTGAAGGTGTAGATGTCATCTTCTCAGTCCTGAACTGCTCATACAACCCTGGTATATCCGTAGGCCAAGAAACAGAGGCCAGAGGCCAGAAAACCCCAGATGGGGTACAGAGGGAGCTCCATGGGGGGATGTGGAACAGCTTCTCATGCAACAAACTCCCAGGGAGGCCCTGAGCTGCACTAAGAAGATGAGGGGGGACCAGAAATGATTACGTCACTGGACTTCCATGTAGTCAACTGTGGTTCAAGTCCCGGACTTGGTGGCTTAAAACTCCTAGGCATATGTGTGTGCATGCCCAAGATCCTGAGAGGAGAATGGAGAAGGGATTGCGATGTGGCTATTCCCGTTTCCCCCCAAGGGGGGAGGGATAAGGAAAGTAGCACTCCCTCAGGACCCCCATTGCCTCAGAATGTCTCCTCTTTTTTATTTTTTTAAAGCTTACTTATTTATCTCTTCTGAAAGAGAGAGAGAGAGACACCCAGTATGGTTCCTATGCTTTGACCCACTCCCCATCTCAGCCAGACAGGATCATAGTAGGCACATGTATGTGCCCAGCATGATCAAGGAAGTCCTGGGACATGAACCCAGGACCACTACCATGTGGATCAAGTTGCATTACTGCTGTGCCACTGCCTGGCCTAGAATGTGACCTTGCTTGGAAACAACGTCTTTTCAGATGATCTAGTCAGGATGAGGTCATTAGAATGGTTCTGATTTGATAAGCCATGTCCTGTGAAAAGGGGAGTTTGAACCGAGAGAGAGGGAGCACACCATGTGAAGACAGGAGTTACGCTGCCATCAAGGAGCACCAGCGATCGCCAATAAACCACCAGGAACTAGGAAAGACCTTGTATGGAATGGACTCTCCCTACAGCCAGCAGGGAGAATCATTCCTGC
>NW_006160024.1:3146582-3158588 GCF_000334495.1 Tupaia belangeri chinensis
CTTCTGGCCCCCACGACTGTGAGAAAATACGTGCTATTGTTTAGGCCATCTAGTTCACAGTACTCTGTCACTGCAGCCCGGGCAAGCCCATGCACAGATTGACAGGGTTCTAACCCTGTGGGCTCCTCTCCCTGGTGGTTTGTCTGCGCTTCCACTTTTCCTCCAAATGCCTCTTGACCAAGAGGCAGGTTCACTCAGGTAGACGGAGGGTAACATGCTTTCTAGCATCAGACCCTCTCTAATAAGTACACCTGCTTTTCTTGACATCACTATGCACTCTACAGAGGCATCATTCTGGTCTCTCTCTCTTCTCTCTCTCTCTTTCTCTCTGTCTCTCCACACACACACACACACACACACACACACACACACACATCCCTATTTCTTCCATGAATGGGAAAATGAGAGAGGAATACCCCTAAGAAGGCTTTAATAGTGCAGTCCAGTCTCAGCTTCAGCAGCCAGCCCTAGATCTTGAGTGTACATGTGCTTAGTGGGCCCTTCCCACGTGAGTCAGCCTTCCAGAGCACTACGTTTTACCACTGCACCATCGTCTGTTCCCCAACTCCCCATTCTTGATTCTTGCATCTTTAATGGAAGAGTGTCTGTGTACCAGTATAGCGAAGCCTCAACATGGGTGTCTGTTATTTTAGGTGTACCTGGCTGGGTGCCCCCCCAGCCCCAGTCAGCCAGAACTTGCAAGTCTCTCTTCCTTTCAAGAACTTTCTGACCCTGGATCCTATCTAAAGGTTGGCTGTGAACTCATCTAACCTTCTCAGGGCTCTTTCGAAGTGCTGTCAGGAAAGTGATTTTCAATACAATTCAGCTCGACAAACACATTTGGGCCTTAACTGCATGAGGGATAGGTTTTCAAGACAGCACTATGAGGGAGTTCCATTTTATAGATAAAAACACTGTCTTAGAAGGTTAAATGACTTGTGCATAGCCATTAGGGAGCAGCCCCAGGGCTGCGTCTTCATCTGATCTGTTCCTGGCCACAGGTGGAGGGAAAATCCCTGGGGTGAGGGAGAACCATGCAAGAATAAGAGTTGTATTCCCTACTGGCTGGGGTGAAAGACTCCGCTTGGGAAAGACTTCTGGCTGGCTGGGTAGGCGGACTCTAGATGAGCATTTCTCAAATGCTGATCTACAGAAGAATCCTTGGGAACTTCTGAAGGGTACAGATTCCAGGGTCCCACATTTGCTAGCTGAGTCCCAGGAGGTTCTGATGCTAAACTAGAGACACTTAAGAAACACTTCTATAAAGACAAGATGAAGTAAGACAGGAAGGAGGGGGAGAGGATAAAGAAGAAAAGAAAGATTCTTTCACTTAACAAATATTTATTATGAACTTAGTATACAGCTACTATGTGTTTGATATGATTTTGAGTTTGATTCTCATTCTGAAGAATTATAAGAATTCTAGATATGATTTTGAATTTGATTCTCATTCTGAAGAATTATAAGAATTTTGTAATCCTTGGTCCTCACAGATGCTCTGACCATAAATGTGACCCACGACCCTACTAGATTGACATCCTGCATCACCAAGAAGGTCAGCACTGTCCAGGCCTGCCCATGTTGACTGCTGTCTGGCCTGGCTACCTGCAACTGAGCACAGGACCTCCTAGGTCCCAGGTAGAGGGGCTCCAGCCTCCATGGCTGTATCGACTTCATAAAAGACTGTATTCCTTGTTTCCTCTGTCCCTTAGTTATTATTTTATTTTATAATTCAGAGTTTATTTAAGAATTTCTTTCATGAGTCAGAGAGCCAGAGTCAGAGACAGAGTCAGACAGCACTCCCACAGGCCTTGATGCCACAATTTATGCTGGGCATGTATGTCCATGATCCAGGGCTTATTGAGGCTGGGATAATCTGTGAGGTCTCCGGACCTGAACCCAGAACCTTCCTATGTGAATTGGCCTCACAGAGTGTCATGTTTTATTGCTGAGCCACCATCTGGCCCCTATCACTTATTAAAAAGAAACAGATGTGTAATTATAGACATGCAATATCATTGGAAAGGATTGGGTATACTTCACATTGAGACTACTTTATATGCAAAACTCAACTGAGCAAGTTAGGGCAACTAGTAAAACAATAAAAGATGTTATTGGAGAATTAAGTGGAAACTATCAACACAGCATCCACAGAGTCCTCACTCCATATAGGATTTGGTGTTGGGTGCCAGGACTATGGAGAGGTCTTTTCCTTGTCTGGATCAGAGTTATCAAAATGTCATCAAAAAGACATTTGCTGGGAACAGATACAGAGTACCAAGAAAAGGGCAAAGAGTGATCACTGTGGAAGTGAAGTGGGATGGGCACAAAGGTTGAGGGGGTCTGAGAGGTTCTCATGGAGGAGCTGCAGGTTCATGTTGAGCCAGTCTCCCAAGGCCCAAAAAAGCTTCTCAGAGATGGTGGGAAAGGTTGAGGGGGTCTGAGAGGTTCTCATGGAGGAGCTGCAGGATCAGCAGAGCTTTGTCACGGTTGGGGGAGTGGTGATGGTATGTTCCAGGCAGCTGATCTTGAACAGGCAAAGGCCCAGAGGTGGGAATGTACATGGTATGTTTTGGAAACAATGATTTGTAGGCTAGAACATGGGCTTGCATATGGAAGTAGTGGGAAATAGGTTAGGGGGTGGGATAGAGTCTTAGATTGTGAACCAGTGGTTTGCCCCCAAACGCTTGTTAATTATTGGATTAAAAGGAAGTGCAAAGAGGAATCTAAGATTCATTTGGAAAATCACCCGGCTAAGTTTCTCTGGAACAGAGCCAAGGAAGGAGAAAATCCAGAACATTTTGATAATGCGAAGAATCGAGCTATCACCGATTATTGCCATGGCTGTTCCAGTTAATAAAACACCAGAGAGCACGAAGAAGGCAGGGTGAGCAGGTATGTGGCTCTGACAAGAGAGGTAGGTGGGAAGTGAAAACCGTGGCAACAGCAGTGTGAGGTCAAGCCAGGCAAAGATGGGTGTTTCAGGCACGGCAAGTAAAATGCCCGACGCCGTGCATGTCGAGTACATTCCCCCCCACAGTCAGCCTGGACCTGACCACCTTCCACTGCTGTCTCCTTCCCATGGGCACACAATCCTAGGACTCCACATCTGCTTGGGCTGGCTGGTCCTTCCTCTGATAAAATCGTACCCTCACCTGTTGCCAGCTCCTACCCAGCCACAATCCAGGGTGCCTCCCTCTACTTGCTCAGCAATTTGCAAGTCTGAACTGAAACCCTTCCTTCCTTTGATTCTGGTTAGAAATTCGGTTTGCTGTCCTCTCTAGAATGTCAGCATGAAGGCAGAGGCTTTTTGAGTTCTGTAACCCCAAAGGCAGGCTCCATACTGGCCATATTGAAAAGCTCATTCAACACTTACTTATTGGACTGAAAAGTCAAGTACTAATGCTCTTTGAAATAATTTAGAACCAGAACTCCAGGCTTGCATGGCCAGGAGATGCATGATTGGGTGAAGGCACATCATAAAAACTGGGGCAACTCAGCAATGCTGGGAGTTGGGGTGAGAGATTTGCAAGGGACACCTCCAGGCACCAGAGGAAATACTGGGGAGCCAGAGTCAGAGAGTGAAGAGGCAGTGGTTGCTTCTTAGAAGCTCGAATCAAACCTGAAGTGACCTGGGCACAGGGTGGAGACTGAGCACCCATCTGGAGAGAAATGGGCCTGCAGGAGAGATGGAGGCTTATCATAGGATAGTGGTGGGCTGAGAAGAGAAACCTTCCTGGAGAGTGGAGTGAGAAGGCTTTGTGTCCAAGAAGGAGACAAAAGAAATCAGGGTCTTCAAGGGAATGCCAGGAGGGATGTCCATAGCTCCAGCTGGACACTAGGTTGGCTGAGAACAAGACGAGAAAATGACTTGTATAAGGGTGACAGGTGGGTGAGCAGCTCAGAGGAGGGCCCAGCCAGCCTGAGCAGAGAGATGTGACATCCTAGGAGTGTGTGTATCGTGGGAAGGAATCAGCAACAGACAAGTAGGCAGAGTCCAGACCAAGTGTGTGGGGCCTTCACGAGAGAAGTCGGGCTGTGGCTCAGCCTAGGCAGCTGAGTGACAGGAGACCCTGACCCACCAGCCCACCTCTCCCATGTGTTTCTTTGCTCTGCCACAAGGCACCTGGACTTCTTAAATGGCTACACACATGCTATAGCATGGGTCCAGAAAGCAGAGGCTTTTGATGGGAGAGGTAAAGTTGAGAGACGAGGGCCTGCCTCTGAGAGAGAAAGACATGTTGGTCTCAACATTTCACAGAATGGGAAAGCTACAGCCCCCTGTAGACCAGTCCAGCCTCATGTCAATGTCAGCTGTTCTAACACGGGACATCCAGAAGGTCACACCATTCTTTAAAGAAGGCCACAGAACAGTCATCTCGGTATACGTGCTGCTAAATTGGCTCCAGATCTTTAGTGAAAAGGCAAGATAGTGGCCATTAAATGGAAAAATGAGACCTTAAAATTGAAGGTATTTTATCCATAAATGTACTTTTTCCTGTCCCTGTTGTCTAGATTCATTATATCCACCAGCACCTCTGCCCACCCTGCAGGGAAATATTGTTTGAGAATCATTGACTTATGAAAGTTACACAAATATTAGTTGATCAGATACATGAAATATTCATGATGGCACTGTATCTTTTGTAATAATCACAAATGTGGTTCATGTGTATTTGTGAAACTTTTATTCACTTTCCTTTTGCCCCTTAAGGATTTAGTGAGCAGAGATGTGCATGAGGTGGGAGAGCAAGGCTCAGGGGGCCTCGGTGGTCATGGCCTAAGGATTCTGAGCAAGGGCAGAAGATTAGAGAGGACATTGTCATGGTCTAGGGAGCATGGTTCTCAGCCACATGCCCTCAGTGCTTCATTCTTGGGGCACAAAGAGGCCAAATTCTGGTGAGTCCTGGTACCACCATCACTGCCATGACTCAGAACCCGAGAGACTAAGTGGTATGAGGGGATGACCCTGACCAGATGAGTGGCTTACACATCTGACTGACTGCCCCCAGGCACTCTCTGGAAACAAGAATTTGGACCTCAAGGTCTTGAAAGGCTCCTCATGACCACCCATGTCCCATAACTTCAGTGACGGGCCAAAATGGGACATGAATGGACACTGGTCTTCCTCTACTGAGGTGAAAAGAATAGGGAGATCACAGTCAGGAACCTACAACACAGAGAGTGGTTCCCTGGATAACTCGGACCCACTTTCCAGACCACCTTCTTCATGCTTCCTTCAGGGCTTCTCCATTGCACCTGAAATGTCATAGCTGCACGTCTCTGAGTCTCTGAGAGCAGGGCCTTCCTGGCCTTCTTTACTACCATCCACAAGCCGCACATATGTAGTAACGGTTTCTTCCTAATGTGTTCATGTGTGTGAGATGTGTGGAAGGATGTGTGCCCATGTATATCTGTGAGCACATGGTGTGTGTGTGTGTGTGTGTGTGATAGACAGACATTAGGAAGAGTTCTACCAGGTGACCAAACTACAAAATTTAAGGAGGCACTTGCTCTCAGGGCCAGTCCTGCCTTTGTGTAAGCCCAAGAGGGAGAGCCTCCTTAAATTTTGTGCCCAGCTGCCTTCTTGCCTCACCTTAGTCTCAGGACATGTGAGGGTGTAAGTACTGAATATAAGTGTGCATGCATGTGAACATGTGTATGGGTATGCACATGTATATGTGTGCAGCTATGTATGTCTTGGCAGCCCTCGCTGGGCCTCCCAGTCCCCTCAGCAGGTGAGAGAGGGCCCTACTTCTCAGTCCCCTTGGTTCCTGTCCAGGCCACAGCTGGCAGCCAGCACTCCCTGGGCATTGGCTTTGGTAGGTCAGCCTTTCCTCCCCTTGCCATGGTCTAGCAGGCAGCACAGGTTCACTGTAAGAGCCTAGTTGTGAGATGGAGTCCCTGCTCTGGCACAAAGCCTGTGACGTGGGGCAAGGCACTCTTCTCTGGGTCTGTTTCCTTGTTGGTAAAATGTGATCCATCTCTAAGCTCCTCCAACCTTGAACAACTCTAAATCTAAATAGACTACTTGGTGTAACAAACACCCATGGTGCTCCCAGAGGGGTGAGGCACACATTCCTCCAGCACTCTAATAGCTCAAGTAGCTCAAGTTTAAAAGGTGAGAGTCACAGAGATAATACTTTCTTCCTTATCTGAAGTGCTTGGAGCCGCGAGTGTTCGGGATTTGAGATTTATTTCTTCCTATTTTGAAATATTTGCATAGCCTTAATGAAGTATCTTGGACATGATACCCAAAGACTCAAGTTTAAATAGAAAATTTAAGAGCCGGTAGCTAGCATGGTGGTTAAGGGCACTGGACTCCCACATGGCTGACTGTAGTTTGAGTCCCAGACCTGGTAGCTTGCTTTCTGTCTTCCTCTCTCTCTCTCTTGTACTCTGTTCCTCTCTTTTTTATTAAAATAAATAAATTAATTAATTAACTAATTTGTTAATTAATTAATTAAAATTCAATAAAATAATTATTTAAAAAGTAAATATAAAATTCATATATATATTATCAGAGGGCTGGTGTACTCACCAGAGAGAGAGAGAAAATGAGAGATTTTCATAGGGCATGTGTACTCACCAGAGAGAGAGAGAAAATGAGAAAGCACCCCTATGGGGGATGGTCATGCTGCAATCTCATCTCCATTTCTCTATCATCTTGAAATTTGAGGCATGCATGCGCACACACCTGCCATGTTTCTTAAGTTGTGGGACCTGAATTTTAACTGAGCAATCAATTAGTAAGGTGAGATCCAGCTCACTTAGCCCCTCAGTCACCGAGCTGACCTTTATTTATGTTTCACATGAGCTTTATACACATAGCCCCAAAGCAAATTTACACAATATTTTAACTAATCACCACAGATTGTCCACATGGATGACTGAAATAGTGACACTTTTGCTTTCTGATGGTTCAATGTGCACAAACTTTGTATAAAATCACCTTCAGGTGGCTGGGAGGGTCCCCCTTAGAGACGCTGAATATATTGTGTGTTGTATACACCGGAGTTCTGACTGCAACTGTCACAGGAAGCCAGTTGTGGAACTTTCCACTTATGGTGTGATGTCAGTGCTCAAACAGTTTTGGATTTTGCAGTATATCAGATTTTAGAGTACCTTATATTTTGAATATTGTACTTCTATCCAATGCAGACTGGACAACATGCCATACAAATAAAGTTATTAGGAGGCCCTGGGGAGTCGGAGAGTTGGAAAATGAATCATGGAGGGCTTTAGGGGGAGCTGGTATTGAAACCAGGTTGGGTGCAGATGGTGGGAATATGAGGAGCACATTGCTAGTGCTTACCATGCATAAATAGCAGTCCTCTGAGTCTCACTAGACTGGCAAGGTAAAGGGCTCCTGAGGTCACACAAATTTAAGTAACAGACACTAAGGATTCAAAATCAGGTGTGTCTGGCCCTAAAGTCCAGCCTCTCCTCCTCTCACCTCCCATGATTGCCAGAGGTATATGCACTCACCTCAGAGAGAGAAAAAGAGAGGGAGAAAGCACCCCCAATGGTGTGTGGTGGTGCTGCAATCCCTCTTCCAACACTTCTCCCCCATTTCTCCATTCTGTCAGGGTTTTAGGCATACATGCACCTGTGCCCTGCAGGTTTTTCAAGCTACTGGGCCTGGACTCAAACCATGGTTGGCTGTGTGAGATCTGGATACAGATCCCAATGCACAGTGCTTAACAGTGCACAGTGCTGTGGATCTGGCCCAGCCCAACCCAGTCTCTTACATACCCCTTTTTATCTTCCACCAAAGGGGAAAGAGCAGCTCCCTGGCCTCAAGTTGGGCTCCATCTATGTGGGGCTGATGGATGGATGCAGGCAAAATAGTCTGTAAACAATGGAAGGCTACGTCCAATTGTTTCTAAACTGCACAGTACAGAGAGTGAGGTCCAAGGAGTTGGGGACTAGCAGCAGTGACATGATGTACTCAAATCTCCCAAGGTGGTGGACATCTTCCAACCAACAGGACCCAGCTAGGCCCCAAGTAAAAAAAAGTCTCAGGACAGCAGCTGTATTACCACAGCAAGACTTGAGAGCAGGTGCTCCTTGCAAAAGGATGAGCCTTGAAGTCTGGTGAGGCCTGGCACAGAGACGGAATCCTATCCAGATGTCCTTGTGGCCAGAAGAAGAGATCGGGCAGGGATCCACCTGGTATGGAACATTGTCATGTCATCAGAGAACATGGGGCCTGGAAGGACCTGAACTTTGCTAATGCTAGGTCACACATTCAAGGCTCCATGGGAGACCCAGAGAGAACAAAGTCCTATAAAGTTTGCAAACCTAAGAAGGCTCAGGCATTACATTTCAGAAGTGTCCAGTCAGTATTTCGATTTGGCAGAAATGGGCAAGTGTCCATGACATTGGCACTTGTACTTCTGCCACATTCTGCCAGAAGCTGGCCAGAGCCCAAGATGAAGCCCAGTGTGAACCATCCTGGATGGAGCTGGCTGATTTTACCCAGGCTCACATGCTGCCTTTCTGGAACAATGACTGCTCCAGGGATCGACCAGACCCAAGAAGACCCGATGTGATTTATCTGTCAGGGGCAACACTGTGGTTGTGCTGGGTTGGCTGTTCAAGATCGATGGCTTTTGATGCTCCTGCTGACCAGGTTGTTAGTGTTCAGTGCTCATCCCACCACTGAGTTGTTTGGTTTGACTATGCCTCCTCCTGGTTCTGTGGGTCTGTCCTCTTGAGAGGGAATCACAAGATCCAGCTCCCTGCCCTAAGGAGCTGCCTCTCACCTTGTTTCATGAGGAGCCCAGTCAATTACCTCCACTCTCCTGGCTATAAAATGCCACCTATAGCTGGCATCATGCCCTGCATGCTGTGGGTGACACTCACCAGGGCTTATTATATTGAACTAAACCACTAACCCTCAGCTCACAGCTGGTTCCACCCTCTCATTGCCAATTTCCTTCTTTCTCGTTCCCACCTGAACACTTCATGGACCCCAGAAAGTGTCAGGAGATCACTCCACTGTCCCCTCCTCCATTTGACACTGTTTTCTAGAATGAATTTCAGTATTTGAACAAAAGAGCAAAGCAGAACTTACTTAAGTAAAAAATTTGGTGCTCAGCTAGACACAGAGACTTTTAAATGTCAGTCAGGGATTGCTATCATGCTGTTTCTTAATTTGTGTACAAATTAAGAAAATTCTGGGACCAGCAGATGGCATGGTAGTTAAGACACTGAACTCCTATATGGCTGACCATAGTTCAAGTCCTGGACCTGGTGGCTTGCTTTCTCTCTTTCTCTCTCTCTCTCTCTCTCTATTGTTCTCAGGGCTGGCAGGTGGCATGGTGGTTAAGGTGCTGGACTTCCACATGGCAGACCATGGTTTGAATCTCGTGCACCGGGTCTTGCTTTCTCTCTCTCTCTCTCTCTCTCTCTCTCTCTGGTGAGTGCATGTGGCCTATAGCAAATTTAAAATAATAAATAAATTAAATTAAATAAATAATTATTTTAAACAAATTAAGAAAATATATGACAGTGGGCATAGGGAAGGAAGGAGAGAAGAGAAAATATGGCAGAGGATTAGAGAGTTTAATTAAAAAAAAAATGTATGGTTCCAATGTATAGAGGTGTCAACTAGAAACAATTACCCAAGATAAGTCTTCCTGTGGTCCTGTTTTAGCTGCATATGCAGCATCACCATCTACCCACTTGAGTTTATTTTTGCTCTGAGACCAATCATACTAAACCCCTAGAATGTTCTGGATTCTAGTATTAAGTCCACAGACAACCCATTTTATCAAAAACCTAGTGCTTCCCTTATGACTGGGTTTTCTGGCAAAACGAAATAAGGAATCCTTTCAGATATGACTATGGTAACAGCTGATAACAGTCACAGGAGGCTTAGCCAGCACTGTCCATGTAACCCTTCACCTAATCCCAATTGATCTACATGGTAGATCAATTATTTTGCCCACAGGAAGTATTACAAGGTCTGTCCTGAATTTTAATGGAATAAAGTTTCAGCACTGGGTTTCAAGTAGCTCAGGGTGAGTTTTGCAGGAAATACTAAAATGATGGGACTTTTGGAAATGTTCCCTGGAGCGTCTCCTCCCTAGCGGCCACTGTATGGAGCAGAATAAAATCTGAGTAGGTACTATAGTTTTACTTACATGACTTCCTAGAAGCCCTATATATCCCTTCATGGTATACAGATGAGAAAATTCAAGCCCAGAGACTGGCTGAGGGTCATCCAGAAAGAAAACAGCAAGGTCTGGATCTCGAACAAAGCCTCCAAGGCTTAGCCACCTTACTGCCAGCAGAGCAGACCTTTCTGTGATGAGGAGGCTGCAGTGTGGCCCTGGCTTCACAGCAATTTCAAAGTCCCTCACCCTCTTGACACCTCAGAGCCCCTAAGATTATCCCAGGAATAATAGTTCTGCTGTCCTCCTGGAGACGGGAAAGAATAACAAATGCATCACACACAGAGGACCCTGGGTGTGTGCAAACACAAAGTTCACATGATGACAGCAGATTAAGCCGTTTCCTCGCAGGTGCGTCACCCAATCGGGTCCTAGACCTTTCTGCTGTGCTGGCCTGACAGTGACAATATGTCCCAGTGGGCTAATTAGCACTAACTACTCAGGTCACTCCAAGGCCACTTAGGAAAACAAGTGAAAAACACAAAACCAATGAGCATTGTGGCTAAACACGGGAGAATTTTAAAAAGAATTAAAAGAAGGGAAGGAAGAAATGTTTCTTAGTTCTCAATTGCTCTCTGCTTAAACCAAGCTGGGTTTTCATCTGAGAAATGCAACCAGCCCAGGAGCTAGGCAGATACTCTCTATATTAAAAAAATAATAATAATAAAAATAAAACTAAACCCCTTTCACACTAATGTTAGAAATTGAACCTCTAGGGAGGCTCCTTGGTTTTGAACCCCTGTAGAAGAGAGTGTCTGAGGAAGCAGCAGAGAAAATGAATTTAAACTTGAGGAAATGACATCCGGTACTTCCGGTGCCCACACTCCTGGTACCATGGTAGCACCCAGCACTGACCCTGCCAGTATGGGCAGGCTTTCTCGGTAGCTCTGAAGCTGTTTCCATCACATCCACAAACTCATCTTTATCTCTGAAGAGGATCTGGGCAGAGAGGTTTAATGTGGTTTGGAGATGCCAAGGGAGAAAAGTAAGTTCCTGGTGGGTCTTTGACTTATTGAGGCGCCTAAGGGTAACTGCACTTTTTCTAGTACAGGGGGGAGACATGGCAATCTTGGGCAACTGTACAAAGAAAAAAAGGGCCATTCCTTCTGTCTTTCCTAGCAGCTGTTTGGCTCTTTCCTTTTCATAGAAACTTCCAGAAGGAGCATCCAGACAGGGACCACTTGCCCCATTTCACTTATGAGAAGACTTTGCTGAGAAGGGAAGTATTTTTAATTAAGCTGTAGAATGGAAACCACTGATAAGGCAAGCAAACGGATAGACTGAGGCTCTGCCCAATGCTTCCACGTCAGGCACCTGTGCCTCCTTCCCAGGGTTGCTGACTGGAATTTCCACCAAGACTGCAGGCAGGATCCTCTACTGCTGAAAGGAGTTCTGATGAGGTGGACTTCATGAGGATGGGTGGGGCAGTGAAAAGGGAGTTGGAGTCAGATCAACCTCTCTGAGCATCAGTTTTCTTCTCTTCTATAAAAATATCAGTAGCAATACCTGCCCGGCAGAGCTATGAGAATTAAATGAGAAGATGGATATGCCTGCTTTCAGCACAAAGCCACACCCACATGTCAGTCCCTGGGGATGATAATTCCACTTCCTTCCGTTTACCCAGGGCTCACTAAGTTCCAAGGGAAGCACCGCTCTAGCGCATGGGTTCTCTTTCAGTGGATATGAAATAGTGAGGCTGGCCGTGCTGAGCCCTGGCTGTACTGGGCCTCTTGTACAGCATTCGGGATTATGGGAGGATATTCAACAGTAAACACACAAAGAGTCCCCCCAAGTCTCCCTGGGGCGGTGGGGGGGGGGGGGTCCT
>NW_006160024.1:3158774-3163635 GCF_000334495.1 Tupaia belangeri chinensis
GGTGGGGGGGGGGGCTCCTGAGCATCTCTCCCTTTGATCTTGGACATGCCTCATAAAGAGATGCGGGTTTCAATCCAGACCCATTTCTGAGGAAGGACTCCCAGTCAAAGTAAAGTCCAGATTCAGTTATAATTATAATTGTAAAACAGAACCCTTTTCGTGAAAATTTTTTCTGGCTGGGACCTCATATGAGAGATACTTGGTTTTCATGTCTTCATCAAGCCAAGGGAGGGATCAAGAGGGGCTTTTGGTCACCAAATGGGCTTGTCCTCCCTGACTTTGGACCTGAGTAAACAATTATGAACCATGAAGGATTTACTTAAAAGTGTCATTATCTAAATAAATGAAAAAGGATGCTTGCCTCTGGCCACTCTGCCCTGATTCAGAGAGTCTTTTCTAGGGTTAGTTACTCAGGATGAACTGGATGAACTGGGATTGACCTGGGACAATGATGTTTTCAGGAACCAGGAGACCCCTGGATTGTTCTCTGTACTCCTTCCCCCAAACAGAAACGTCTAGCATCCCTGTTGGAAGTCGTCATTGTACACATTTCCTAGGCAGAATGTCTTTTCCCTCTCTCTCAAAGAAACTGGACTAAAGTATTCCAGTCTGAAGCCAGAAGGAATCCTTCCCTAAAGCACTCCGAGTATGAAGGAACATTCTCCTCTTTCAGAGGGTGCTTTACACCCCTGAATTCTATTTCTGAAGGAAATGGGGGCCAGTGAGGCTTAGCCCTCAGCCTTTCCCAGTGTTAACTAAAACAAAATCAAAAATAATCTGCAGCTTCAAAAGGTGGCTGGGTCCCTGTTCCCTTCCCTTTTTAAATCACCTTCTCTCCCCCTTAAATGAAACTGTTTCTTTTATCTTTTGGCTCCTGGTGTACTCAGAACCACAGAGCTCAAAGCTTCTCAGCTCAACTGAGAACTCAGCACCTCTTGGACTGATAAATAGAGCAGCTTTAAAATGCTTAGAACTGAAGACAGACCAACTGTGGCGAGAGAAAGTAAACACATCCATGCACCAGTCAACCCTAGCAAGCTCCTCGCTGAGATTACAAACTGCAGTTCCTGCCTGAGCTGGCAAGGATGCGTGAGCAGGCTGAGGGGACTAGAACCACAAAGCAGCCTCCTCTGCCTCAGTTAGCTGTGCCCCAGAGGAGCTGGGTCACTTGGGAGTCTTCTCAGATCGGTTTGGATATTCTTAAGCATACTAGACCCTGCCAGTATGTCCCCAATTGGTTCCCTATGTGGAAATGAACTGAGAAGAGGGGGCCAGTTTCTTTCTGATCTAGAGGGGGCTCCTCTCCACTTGTCCCTAAGCTCTCTGCATGCTGGTAAAAACTTATTAGTGAAAGCATTGGGAATTTTAAAAATTAGAATATGAGAACGACATAATTTAATATGAACATTTGAGGAACTTTTCTTCTGGAAAATATATACTTTAAACACTCCCCCTCCCCAACACACATACACAAATTGTTTTTATGAGAACCAATTAATAAATGCTAATTCATTCAGGCATATCTCCACTAAATTACTGTTTCATTTAATTGCAGGGGAATTTTCCATTACTAAACTCTCCCTTGCTAATTTTTTTTTGCATTATTTATATATTTTTTCTGTTTCACTAATAGTGAGGTTGGTATGCGATATTATCTGTTGTTTGTGCGTCTTAAATTTCTTTTTCATCTAAAATGTTTCCTCATTCTTGCAGCTCCGCGTAATCTGGGAGAAACATCATTAAAAACAGACAAGATTTGATACATAAACGATTGAAAAAGACACTGACTGAAATTAACCTGACAGGAGCGTATCTTGGCGGATTGTGCTCCTCTCATTCCGGGCGGGCACGGATGTGTGTGCGTGCATGGGTCTCCACTTTGGGTTAATGTGGGAATGCTTTCCTATGTCCGTAAGTCACAAGTCTATCTACGGAAATAGTGTGCAAACACAGCTAGAAAGAAGATCACAGGGTTTTCACAAATAATTAGATAAAAATAAGTAACATTCAAATCTCTTTATAAATCCCTAGAGCACAATGCATATTTTCTTACTTCCTTTTCATGGACCCTAAATCAAGACTTTGATACCCAGACACCCAAGATCCCAATCAGCTGGTTCCCAAAGATTCTGTCTCTTATTATGTATAGAAAAGTGGGGATGGTGGTTAGAAATCGCTTAGGGGCTGTGGTAGAGATTTTTGTGTTCAAAACACTGTCATTTGAAAGCATGACTTTGATTTTCTCATTAACTAGCCAAGGTTCCATGCACCTGGCTACCTTTCTTTTCGAAATAAATGCTTTCATTTGATTCTCTCTAATCACCTTCTCCCTCTGCCTCCCCACCCCTGCTTCCTTTCAGTGTCTTTTCCTCTTTATTCTACTTTTTTCCTCCCTCTCTCACAGTAAAATGTTCTGGAGGATGTGAATGATTAAACTGTTTACTCCAAGGTTTAGGTATGAGAAGGCATGTTACCGTAAGTTAAGTTTCACCTTTAAACTCAACTCCATCAATAATTACAGAACAAGGATGACTATTAGTAAGCCTTTCTGACAATTAGTGCTTATAAATATGACTTCGTTTATGTGAGCATATTGAGTTCTATTGATTTTACTTTTCACAAAAATTAATTACAAAGCAGAGGACCTTGCACCAAAACGAAATCAACATATAAAGGGCTTGGGAATATATCCCCAGGAAAATACATACCCTCAAAATAGGTACCTCGTTAAAATGAGAGATTTGAAGCCACAAATATAAAGTTTCAGTATATTCTATTGGTTAGATGCCCTCCTTTGAACCAAAATATCTTTCAATAATTAAAATGGCATGAGATTAATTTTTGTTTCTTCATTTCCTTTGTCTTCTTCAGCAAAATTAGGCGGAGTTCTTTTGGGTGTAAACTGATAAAATTAATTAACTTTCCTTCCACCCCAAGAAAGTCCCAAATAAATGCCTCCAATAGACATCAAAAAAGTGTCAATTAGAAATAATTACTTCTTATCAATCAGTAGGGCAATTAAAGTGACAAAGCTTGAAAAGATACTTATCTAAAAACTAATTCACAAGGTAGCTAAATTATCCTCTAATTAACTTGCGTTTTGGAGGGTGGGAGGATAGACCATCTTGAAACAAAGATGAATTGAGGAACCCCAATACCTCTTTATGTTCCTCAGGACTGTTTCTCCTCCCTTGAAGACCTTACTTTCAACCAGGCAAGAAACCTGGGAAGAAAACAGATCATTTGCAAATGCATTTATTCTCCTTCTTTCCATTCTAAAACGGAGTTAGGAGGCAGGCCAGACCAGGCTTTAGGTCTCAGATCAGGGAACTTAGAGGCATCTTTTTTCTTTGATCTTAAGTTTCATTTTACTACTTCAATGATCTATTTTCAGGACCAGGGGACGAGGCTTGCTACAAGTTATTTCACGTAACTTTTAATGACAGCCTGCTTACTTTTACTAAACTGCTTTCCTCATTGATAACGATATCTTTTACATTTTAATATTTATGTGATGCTTGTCATTTTTCATGGATCTTTAAATATTTTTTAAAAATATTTTTGCATTAGAGGACTGTGTTCCTGATGCAACGAAAATCCCAGAGGATTTTACAGAACGTTCAGGCCACCCCTAACCTGCACACATCAGAATAATTCATTAAGATTTATTCAGAATAAAGCCGTAGAGAAGAAAGTATTAAGATCTCTCTGCAAAGCAAGATCTGCCTAAGGTGAGACTAGGATGAGCCACCACCTCCTGGAGGAGGCTGTTCAGGAAACTTTTCTACAGCTTCGCAGGCTGGTGGAAAGGGTGCTCTGGGCCTCGCTCCTGCGAAAAGCCCCCTGGCCTCCAGGGCCCCGAATTCGCTCTGGAGAAAACTTAAATAGGAGCTCTTCCTGCACGGCCGAATTCAGAAACAAAGATGTTAGGGGGAGAGAAGGGAACCACTAAAACATTGAGCTTATAAAAACAAGAGGGACAGTTTACCAACATAGCTCTAAAGATAGGAAGAGTCTCAAGTAAACTGATCAGAAAAACAGAGGGTCTTCTGCTCAGGTTTGCCAGGAGCGGGATTCAGAAAAGGAGGCAACAGCCTTGAACCATCTGAGCTGTGTGTTAGCTAATTTTCCTATGTTTATCAGCATAAATCAAACTGAAGAAGAAAGTCTCAACCTCCCTTCCTCTCAGCTTGGTTTCCTTGTTTTGGGGAGAGTGTAGAAGTCGCTCTGTCTCCCCCAAATGGAAAACGATCAGGCAGAGCCAGGGGCAGACGGCTCCCTCCCCAAACCCAAAGCCGATTTGCAACTGGGCTAATGGAAAGCAGCGTCTCCTCATCTGGGAACGTCGCTGCTTTAAAAATAAAGTGAAAATAAATTGTGCCTTTTTTCTTTCCTTCGTTTATTCCATGGATTCTAATGAGTACTTCTAGACTGAAAATAAGTAGCGGGTGTAAAAGAGAAGATGAGCCGACCAGCAGGTCTGTGACGCGGTCTTTTTTCTCGGGCAGCGTCAGAGTCGGGAAGGGTCCAGTCCGGCCTGGTAAATTCGAGATTCCAGATTACCCACTCCTCCTACCACCTCTCCAAAGGTCAGGGGAAGGTCGGAGGGGGAAGACCGAACCCCAGAACCGAGAAGAAGTGGCCGAGACCAGCTGGCATAAAATCTGGCACCGAGCACTCCGCGTTCGGCCTCGGGAAATGTGTTGAAACTGAGGCAGGGGCGATGCCCGGTTTTGTACCCAGGTTTGGATAAATTCTCAGGGGCTAAAACCTGGTCCTGGCTTCAGAAAATGGTCTAGGAGCGCGTGCGGCTCCCGGGCGCGGACGGGTAAAGGGCGCCCGGCAGCTCGGCTCGGTCCCC
>NW_006160024.1:3163662-3164138 GCF_000334495.1 Tupaia belangeri chinensis
GGCCTCGAGGTGTCTGTCCTGCGGCCCCTCGAGCTGCCCGCGCGCACCGGGGGGCGGCTGGCACCTCTCGGGCCCTGCTCTCGGAGAGGAACCAGAGCAGGGCCACCTTGCTGACTGAGTCAGTGGCTCCGGAGCCAACCTGAGTGGCAAACCTTCCGGCGCCCCGGGGGGTTCCGGCTGCCCCTCCTCACCGAGCCTCGGCGGGACCTGAGACCGCGCTGCACCGCCCGGCCCGCGGCGCGCTGGGTTAAATAGAGATCTCAGCCTCGCGCCGCGCCAGACCCGACCCTCCTTATTATAACAAATGTCCCATTTGCCGAGCGAGACTTCATATTCGCCGAGAATTCATCTGAAATATTGATTTCCTCTCACTTCGCCGGCCCAAATCGATAGCGATGCGCCCTGGCCCCATAAATCGCCTTCCCCGCGGTCGGCCCGGCTCCATCCATCACCGCCGGCCCAGCCGCGCCTCCGCC
>NW_006160024.1:3164224-3169054 GCF_000334495.1 Tupaia belangeri chinensis
CCCCAGACCCTCCCCTGTCTGGGCCAGGAGCTGAGAGAGCTGGCACCGCGGCCAAGGACTTGAGAGCTTTTCAAGGCCCTGGGCCTGGGTGCCAGTGGGGAGGAGGGTTCGGCTCCGCGGGCAGGTTAGTCCTCGCCAGCCGGCAGCCCTGCGCGCGGCTCCCCTCCTGTCCCATGCAGGGCAAGGACGAATCCAAGAGTACCCTAGTGAGAGCCGGGTTCCCAGGCCGCAGACCACAGCCTCCTTTCCCGCTGGCTTCGGGGAGACTGGGGGAGGGGAGGTCACGGTCCCGCCGGGGAGTCATAGGCAAGGACTTTGCGCACCCGGGCACAAGGACTTAGAGGTCGGGAGCAGAGGAGCTGCGAGTCCAGGACAGCCGCCCAGGGCCCGAAAGCTCGTCGCGCGATGTCCACCCTAAAAGGCCATGCAAGACGGGGGGTGGGGCGCACAGGATACCCCATGTGACCCCACAGGGAGCCCCTCACCGCTTGGAGTGGTCCGCAGAAACCAAGGTCTGGGAAGGGCGGCTCAGCTGGGCCGAGGGGCACCCCAGGGCCTGAGAACAGCAAGGTGGCCGCAGCGGAGAAAAAGGCCCAAGGCGCCCCCAGCTGCGTTCCCACGCAGGTGGGTCCCGCGAGCCCAGAACGTACGCTCCCCAGCCTTACCGACCCGAGCGCACGCACAGACGCACGGCGGCGCGGGTTCTCGGGGGTCCTGGACACGCCGCGTTCTTACCCGATCTGATAGAGTTGTGAGGCATCGCCGGGGAGTCTTTCGCAGCCCGCCGAGGACTCGGGGCTTCTTCACACAGGTCCTGGCCGCGCCCGCTGACACGCAGCTGTCCTGCACAGACCCAGGGGAAGGGGCTGAGGTATCTGGATACAACAGCCTTAGACCTCCCCCCACCCCCCAGACCCCAATCCTTAGTCTTCCCTCGCGTGCAGAAGTCGGAGGACTTTTAGGTGAAGTGGGTCCAGCCTCAGCCTGGCCTTGCTTATCCCTGTCCGGATTAGGGGTGCGCAGGAAGAGGAACCCCCAAACTCCAGGCCAAGTGACCTCTCCCTCCTGTCCCAACCGTATCCCGTTTTACTTGGGAAGGAAAAGGCTGCTGGACTTCCTGGGACCATCTCCTTCCTAAGGCATCCTCCTTCTCTCCCATCCAGCTTTCTGCAAATCCCTGGGCTGCATACCTGGCTGGCCTGCCGCAGGCCCTCACTGCCCTGGTCCGCCCGCGAGGGTGCCCTGGGCCCCAGGTTTCTCCTCGTTCTGAAGTTTGTTCCCATCCACCCGGCATCACCGACTGGTTTTATCCCGCCGAGGCCCTAGGAGATGGGTCTGGTGAGGCTCGCAGGCCGCGGATTGGCTGCCTGGGTACAGGGGGGTGCGGGAAGGGGAGGATTTTGCAAGGGGGACATGGCTGAGTGGACTCAGGAGTTAGAAACATTCGCTGGAGCTTCTGTTTCCAGAGGAGGGAAGAGAAGAGGCAGCTGAGCCTTAACTCAGCAAGCCTGGAAATATTCAAGGAGTGGGAGATGAAGGCCTCAGGCTTTAGGATGAGGTTCTCCAAGTTCTTGTGGGCTTACTGACCACTTACTGGTCTCTCTGTAAAGCCCTGTGTCCCTCCTCCCAGCCCCGCTCTGCTTCTCCAAGCAGCCTTTTCTTTGCCAGTGGGAACTTTTGTTTTTATGCCTACTCTTAAGATAAAGCCTTCTTGCAAGGATGGTGGTCCAGCCTTCTCACCACTGCTGTGACCTCTTCCAGGGTAGAATCCTGAACATTCCACCTGTACCCCCCAAATGGGATCTACATCCTCACGTTATTACCTTTATGAAAATGGTCATATAACCCATTCTGCCAGGATTTTTCTGTCCTCCCAGACAGTGACATGGCCATCTGCCCCCTTGCTTGCTTCTTGAGGATTTTGAACTTGGAAAGAGAATTCAGGGCCAGGGTATTGAGGGCCTGGATTTCACCTCAGTGTAGAAGGGCCTTGGAGAAGGACAGGCCTGAACTGATCTCTGGTCTTGTCTACAGGAAACAACAACCTCAAGAATATGGGGGCCTCAGTAGGGATTTCTCCTTTAGGTGGGAACCAAGGCCCTTACTGTGGCAAAAACTGCCCTCCTCTTCTTCTTCACAAATCTCTTCTTTGGAGAATGAGGGTACAGGGAATGTTGTGTGTGGATATGTGAGAGCTCTAAGCAAAAATGATCAATGTTTTATTATTTTAAATGTTTCTCCAAAATTGTTATTTAAAGTTGCTCTGTTTTCCAAAGGTTCAGGTTCTACATTTTTCCGGTCAGACACCCTGAAAAGAGAAGATGAGAGGACATCAGGATGGGAGTGGATTTTGACGTAGGTCCTACCAACTCCACAGGCCGATTTGCTGCCCTGGCTCCTGTCCTGCTGCTGTAGGGGAGCCTGGAGTGTGGTCGCTACAGCAGAGACTCTGTCATCCTTCTCCAGACAGGCCCTCAGAGAGGCTATGTGTGCCCAGCCCTCATCCACACAGCATTGAAAACCTCAGAAGTTCTACTCAAGCCAAAGACTGGGGTACCAGTAACCTTCCCAACTTACGCATCTGACGTTGCTATGCTTTTACCACCCAACAAAACAAGTCTCTGTCCCTCCCACTCCTTTTGGAGCTAAGGTTCTCAAAGGACAAAAACAGAATGTTACCAAAACATTCCTGTCCCATTTGTCAGCTCATTTTTAAGAGTTCATTTTAATATGAAAACTTAGTGTGCAGCTGTGCAGGACTATTCCTCAGGTGTACGGAAAAGCACATCTGTACACCTTGAGAGCACCCCTCTACAGACTGCAGGTGATGTGGCAGGTGACCAGGGAAGGACTCCAGTAGAGATCTTCTGGAATAAACAAGCAGTAAGAACACAGTAAGCCCCTGCAGTAGAGATAAACACAGGCCTTGTGAACTGGCTCTGACTTCTAATTATAATTGGAAATCAGGCTGAGTTTGTTGGTACTTCCTAATTTCTCAGAGACCAAGGCTGAAAACATGTCATCAACCAATATCCCAATATCCCAACTCCATCTCTCTGGTGTCAGTCTCCAACTTTGCCAAAAAAAAAAAAAAAAAAAAATTTTACTATAGGGTGCGTGCGCTCGCCAGAAAGACAGAGAGCGACAGAAAGAACATGCCACAATCCCTTCTCCTTCATTCTCCTCTCGGAATCCTGGGCACACACATGTGCCCAGCGTGAGTTTAAGCCACCATGTCCGGGACTTGAAATGCAGTTGAGTACATGTGAGTCCAGTGACATAGCCATTACTCCAATTGTTGGTCTCGAAACACATTTTAATCAATTTTTTTTTGTTTATTCATGGTAAAGTGTGTGCACCTATGAGAGAGAACAAGGGAGATGAGCACCCTCCACAGGATCCGGTCAGGCCTCAATCCTCTTCCTCCTGTCCTCCAGTCCATTGGATTCTGGGCACTTTTGAGCATGTTTGGTGACTTTCAGGCTGACTAGGTAAAGAGACTCAAACCACAGTGGCCCTGTGATATCCAGCTTCTTTTGAGCATTGCTTTACCACTGTGCCACAAATATTTGAAAAACTATTACACCGTACCATTCCAGGTAACTGCCAAACTCTAGCAAGGTTTTGGATTTACATAATATTTTGTGACTTTATTTTTTATTATACATTGATCTGCAGAGCATTCTTTTCAGGATCCAGCTGGAATCCACTGAGCTGGTCATAGGTTGATGAACTGTCCTAGTTTGCCAGGGATGAAACCAAGGGAATTCTTGAGACATAAGAATTTCAGTGCTTAAATCGTCCTGGGCAAAGCAGGGTGAGGTGGCCATCCTAGCTGACTAGTAAGAAAGGAAAGGTTTGAAGTCTTTTTTAAGTAGCCTAGTGTTTCAGTTGATTCCTGGGTTGGTGTCTGCTTGGACAGGTGGAATCCTATCGCCTCTGGCTCAGGTGACTGGGCCTCTTGAACTCCAGCAACTGTCCATAGGCCTTTCCTTCTGCTTCCATGAAACCCCACAGAGGGAACCTGAGACCACCTCCTCCCATTTGACCTACAGTCTCAGAAGTCTCTCTTTGCAGACTGCCCAGAGGCTAGCTTTGGGGGAAGACCCTTGTCCCCTGTCCACAAATCCTCTTTGCTTACCTGTTGTGCCCCTTCCCTACATGATATGCCATTCCTGGGACTAACACACATCCTTAGGAAGATGCTCTCTCCTCTGGGTCAGCAGGTGAGTGAGCTCCAGGCATGACTATGTGAAATGAAACATTTCTCCTCCCTGCCTCATTTTCCTTTACTGTGGGATGTAGGTGCAGATAGAAGGTGGGGAGGGTAAGACCCGCCTCTTAGCTTTGTTGTGACGATGAATAGAATTATGAATGTGAAAGCCCTTTGAAAACTGCAGCTCGGTACAAAAGTTAATCATTATTAGACAACAAAGGCAGGGGCAGTATGTCCAAGAAGGGCAGAGTTAAAACTCCAAAATTTTGCTGTGGAAGTCGGTTCCTTTAATCCTTGCCCCAAGCAGGTGAGTTTTTCAAATGGCCACCTGAGCCTCTAGTGAGTTGTTGGAGAGGACAGGCCCAGGAAGCAGTTCCTGCAGGTGCAGGGGTGGGTGTAGAGCTGCAGCAGGCAGGGGTGCCTGTGACAGGAGTAATTCATACCCTTTGACTCAGAAAGAGGGGCTCAGAGCCAATAGCAGAAGGGGAAGGCCGGGCCAGGCTGGGTTTCCAGGCGCCACCTCACCATTTGGTGGAAGGCGAAGTGTGCAGGGTGCAGGCAGTGTCTGCTCCACCCTCTTTCTTCATAGGCTTTTTCAAACCTTCCCCACCCCC